>NW_006800402.1:288641-333482 GCF_000485575.1 Poecilia formosa | reverse complement strand
AATTACATATTGGAAAAGTTATAAGTTAACTTATAACCTGTTTCACTTTTTATTAGTGAAATAATCTGCCAGTGAAAATAGAACATATTAAGGAATTATTGACTCAAAATAAACTCCTATATTTGCTGGAAAGTTCCTTGTAAATTAGTTTTATGAAGAAATGTACTGAGCTGTTTGCACTATAAGGAGCTTAAAATATACAGAACTGATCAGATTGAAATCTCATTATCTAAGAGTAACTAGACGTGGTGAACATGTTTTGTGTAGACCATAGACCTATCCTGACCTGTTCATGGAAGCACCTTTAACATTTATTTTACACTTAGACAAAGATCTAATGTAACCCAGCCTTTATTCTATTTTTTTAACAAACTAATGGATCTTTAAGCCTCGTGAATCTGAATTTATTCCAGTCATCTGGAATGGGTTGTTGTGAGATCCTCCTGGGTTTGCAGTCAGCAGAGTTACCCGGCTTCATAGCGGACATATTTCCCGCAGCGAGCCTTTGTCCTGACTAATCAGTCCTGACAAGCTGCTCATGTTGTTGCCGACTCTCTGCTGTTTACGGCCTGGAGAAAACAAAGACACTTTCAGCAGGAGAAAAACTCTGAATTTGTAGAAACGTGGATTTAAATGTTTAGAATCAGATGAGTGTCACATATCAGGTTAATCGGGAGTTTCAGTTCTTGTTGTATGTTTTTGTAAGTTAATATGGTGGTAATGTTTACAAAGTATTTTTGGTGTAGTTTCTAATGCAAATATCTTAATACAGTTGAAATAAGACAAAATTAACTTTTTACCAAGATTTATGAGCTTGTTTTAAGTAAATTAAGCATCAATGTTGATGACATAGTTTTAGTTTCGCTTCCATATTTTTCACTTATAACATGAGAAAAATGTCTTATAAGTGAAATAATCTGCCGGTGGAACTAGAACTTTGTTGCTAAGTAACAGGCTGGGCTTAGCTGGGGTTGCTAGGTAACAGGCTGGGCTTAGCTGGGGTTGCTAAGTAACAAGCTAGGCTTAGCTGGGGTTGCTAGGTAACGGCGCCAGTGGAACTAGAACTTTTTCATCAGTACTGAGGAATTACTTACTTAAACAAGCTCCTAAGTTTTGACTAAACGTTCTTGTAAGTTAGTTTTGTCTTATGTCAAGTGTACTAAGATATTTGCACTGGAAACTGGATCAAAATCACTTGATAAGATTTTGTGTTTTGCAGTGAATCTGCAGAATATATCCAAGGATCAGCAGCAACACTAGATAGTTCTAGAATAAATAAATATTTTAATACATTTGAAATAAGACAAACTGACTTACAAGTAAGATATAAGAGCTTGCTTTAAATAAATATGTCCTGGATATTGTTCCAAAAATCCTTGTTCCACTGGCAGATTGTTTCATTTATAGTGAGACATTTTTCTCATATTATTAGTGAAATAATTTTAAGTGGAACAAGCTCCTATGTCTTGCTGAAGATAGTTTTGTCTTATTTCAAGTGAACTAGAATATTTACATTAAAAAATAGACCAAAATACTCTGTAAGGTTATAATTAATAAACAGTCATAGTGAANTTTGTCTTATGTCAAGTGTACTAAGATATTTGCACTGGAAACTGGATCATAATCACTTGATAAGATTTTGTGTTTTGCAGTGAATCTGCAGAATATATCCAAGGATCAGCAGCAACACTAGATAGTTCTAGAATAAATAAATATTTTAATACATTTGAAATAAGACAAACTGACTTACAAGTAAGATATAAGAGCTTGCTTTAAATAAATATGTCCTGGATATTGTTCCAAAAATCCTTGTTCCACTGGCAGATTGTTTCATTTATAGTGAGACATTTTTCTCATATTATTAGTGAAATAATTTTAAGTGGAACAAGCTCCTATGTCTTGCTGAAGATAGTTTTGTCTTATTTCAAGTGAACTAGAATATTTACATTAAAAAATAGACCAAAATACTCTGTAAGGTTATAATAAATAAACAGTCATAGTGAAGAAAGTGATTTAAATCCTACAGTTTTTCTCTGAGTGAGTCTCAGCGGACCAGAATAGAGCGGCGTAAATCTGTTTCTGGCATCCCGGTGCATTCTGAAGGACAGAGTATCAAATGTCTCCAAACAAGTGCAGAGGAAAGGACGTCAGTGGCAGCTGCCACTTAGCTGACAGAGACAAAGATTTACATGCATGACCCGATCAGCAACGTTTCAGAAAGTCTGGTCAGACAGATTCATCTTTTTCATTAGACTGGCAATAACTTACAGCCCATCTTTAGACTGTTTCAGGTGTGATTACATAAGCTCTGGTTACATTCAGTTGTTCGTATGGAGTCCAAAATGTGACAACAGTCTAATAAAAGACGATACTTCAGACTGTGAAACCTTAGCTTCCATCTGAGCATTTCTCTGAGAAATTAGACAGTGTTCCCTTTACTTAACTGTAGAGTCATCCATCACTTTCAAGTACAATAACCTGGCTTTAACTATGATGTTTGCAAAGTTACACAATAAAAAATTAACAGCCATATTTTGGTTTGTTTAGTGTGTCATAGAAGGATAAAAAAATAGTGTTAATTTTTCAATGATGTTTTCACCGTGTCATTCACCTTGTAGTTCCAAATTAAATATTTGGCTATGAAGCTAAATATTTAGCTTTCAAACTAAGCATTTAATTTCAAATTAAATATTTACTTTCCAAGCTAAATAGTTAACTTGGACCTAAATATTTAGCTTGCTTTCAAAATATTTAGCTAGTAAGATAAATATTTAGCTTGTTAGCTACTAGCTAAGTACCTGCTAAATTCTTAGTTTGCAAGCTAACTAAATAGGTTATCTAAATATTTTTCCACCAAGCTAAATGCATAGCTTACTAGCTAAGCTAAGTATTTGAACAAGATGAATCCAAATACATTAACCAGTATAGACTTGCTAACTAGCTAAATATTTAGCTGGATGGCTAAATATTTAGCTTCATAGCAAAATATTTGGCCACCAAGATAAATATTTAGCTGCTAGCCAGCTAAATATTATTTAACTTGCTATCTAGCTAGCTACGTATTTAGGTAGCTAAATATTTAGCTTGCTTGCTAAATATTTAGGTTGCTAGTTAAATATTTAGTTAGCAATAATTTAGTTGGTCTCAACTAACCCTTAAAAAAGTCTAGTTGAGACCGACGGACCAGATTTTGGTAAAAAAGAGAGAGAAAACAATAAATCGTGCAAATGGGAATTATTATTTATTATTAATATTATTGTTTTAATTTATCATGCAATTAATTGATTTTTTTTGCTAACGATAAATACTAAACAATACGATGTCCAGCAGCTGATGCAGATTTTTTAAAATGCCTCCCTTTCCCCCAGTGTGCGGCTGTGATCTGGCTCTGAGCGGCTTCTTTATGAGGAACGGCGACTGCCTCTGCCCGGTGGACTTCCAGCGCCTCCACGGCACGCCGTGCACCAACTGTGGCGAATTCGTGGAGGGGGAAGTGGTCACCGTCCTGGGGAAGTCCTACCACCCGGCCTGCTTTGTGTGCACCATGTGCAAGTAATTAAACACAATAATCTGCCAGCTTCAGGTTGAGGGAGGGACGGTTTGGTCTTATCTCTGTTTATTTTCTCTGCGTCTCAGGCAGCCCTTCCCTGCAGGCGACTTCGTTACCTTCAGGGGAAAAGAATGTCTCTGTCAGCGCTGCACTGAACCTGCGTCACCGTCTAATCACATCCGACATCCCAACAGTAAGTGGTTATACCTTCACTCTCATATAAAATATAATAAATCATGAGGTTTGATCCTCTAAACCTCCTGGGGTGTTAAAGATTGCGGCCCTTTAAAGGATTTCAGGCTGCCAATAAGATCAGATCACCGTCTAATAACAGCCAAACTGAACTGAATTAATTTTTAAAGATTCTCTAATTTGTTTTCTTAAATTAACATTGAAGTGTATCAATAAGCTACTTTCCGTTAAGTAAATTTATACAGAAGCAAAACAATTAGAGCCACTAGAACAGTGGTCATCAGGGCCCTCGGGGCAGTCACCCCCAAACTGGAGCAGTGGCTCAAACAGATCCCAGGAACAACATCAGACATCTCAGTCCAGAAATGTGCAGTTCTAGGCACAGCCAAGATACTGGAGGAGAACCTCAAGCTCCCAGGCCTCTGGTAGAGGACCTGAGCTCAGAGGATGAAAGAGAGACCACCCGCGGAGGGTGAGAGGGGAATTTTATTTTTAGTTATATCAGTATAAACCATGAAGTTCATTCCCGGACGTTGTTTAATTTCCCTTTGGGATTAATAAAGTATTTTTGAATGTGAGTATGTTTGTGTTTTTGTCCATCAGATTGTTCTGGTTGCGGCAGAGACATTAAGAACGGCCAGGCTCTGTTGGCGCTGGGAGCTCAGTGGCACCTCGGCTGCTTCAAATGTAAAACCTGCAGGAGGATCCTGAGTGGGGAGTACATCAATAAGTAAGTACACCCCCTTCCATTCATGCTTTCCTGTAGGTTTGCCTTATTTAGCTAGCTTTAATAAACCAAAGATATTTTCTAAAATCTGAACCAACCAGAAAGTGTGTGCTCTCATGTGTCAGGGATGGCTTCCCGTACTGCGAGAGGGACTACCAGGCTCAGTTTGGGGTCAAATGTGAAGCGTGTCAGAGGTTCATAACAGGAAAACTACTTGAGGTGAGAAAGGTCATGTTGTTTGTTTTTAGCAACATTTCTTTTTTGTCCGTTTTTTTAACCCTATTTGGATCTCAGCTGCTTCTGAAAACAGATCCGATGCTTTAAAACCTCCCAGTTGTTTTTTTTCTGAGAATAAATTTATGTTTTTTTGGTGTCTGGAACATGAGCCTTTTCAAAAACTTCCCGAATGTTAAGAGACGTTAGACTGGCAATGCGCCGTTTCCTAGCAACCCCACCCAAGCCCAGCCCGTTACCTAGCAACCTAGGAATTCTGAAAGGGACTCAAAATAGGCAGAACTGACCCTAAAATCTCATTATTTAAGAATAATTTGAAGCAAAAATGTAATGAATATGTTTTCTATAGACAACAGGTCCTAACCTGCTCAAAGAAGCATAATAGGTCAGAGATTTTTAACACTGATGATAATAAATGGAACATTGAACAATATGACTGATACAGTCTGATCCGCCTGTTTCCTGTTTGTAGGCTGGAGAACGACATTATCACCCCGGCTGTGCAAAATGCAGCCGATGTGGCAAAATGTTCACAGAAGGAGAGGAAATGTACGTTCAGGGTGAGTACGGCTGATTCAGTCTGATGAGGTTGTTACTCTGAGTAGAAAAAAAATAAAATCTAACATAACAGATCTGATTTTAATCAATTTCCCACCTTAATTTATTTTCTGAAGAATAAATTATAAATGACAGAAAATATTTTTAAACAGTGGTTTTGTACAGTATTATGCTACAATTTTTCAAAATTGTCTCATTACCAGGATATAGTCAGACATTCCTGAGTTTGAAAAGTTTAAAATTAGCTTGAAAAAGAACTTTTAGATTAATCTCAGAAAATTTCTAGAAAAAACTAAGAAATTTCTGAGTCTAAAACGTAAAAATATTTACTAAAAAAACAGAAATTTTGAGATTTAAAAAAAATCTAAAAAAAATAAAATAAAAAAAACATGGAAATTTCTGACTTTTAAAACTGAAAATTCCTGGTTTTGAGAGACATTATGCCAGAAATAACTGTTTTTTCTGTCTAAAATGTCTCTAACACACCATCATTTCGCCAAGATGCTCAACATTCCTCATTTTAAGTTTTTATTTTTCATGATTTTATTTTCTCATAAAATTACGACTTCGTTCTCCTAATATTACGACTTATTCTGGTAATATTAAAACTTAATTCTCTTATTATTTCCAGTGTTTTCATTTACAGCTGTATTTTTGTAATATTCTGACTTTATTCAAATAATAATAAAAAAAAAGAAATCATAGCCTAACCCTAAAATGTTGTGGTAAAGTTGAGATAAATAGACTGTCAAACAAGATGGCCGCCATGAACTATGGAAAACCAAGGAGTTAAAAAGTCCAAATTTTCCAAAAATTAAATCTTCATAAATTTCACTGAATCAATAAAACTGATTTATTGCCCAGCCCTGGCTCTTGGTTGTGGAACGTTTCTGGTTTTTTAAGCTAACTGTCGACATTTTCACAGGTTCAACAATCTGGCATCCAAACTGCAAAGACAGCAGCAGAGCAGAGAGCTGCAGGGTGAGCTCCTTCAGAAATGTAAAGATTCAAAACCAGAATCTCTCTTTGGTTTTACCAGCTGTGCCGTTTCTCTCAAGCTTCACGCTCTTTAACGTAGCGTTAGCTTCACAACATCACATGTTCACATTTCCTTTCCAGGTCAGCAGACCAAAGACTCCATGTCTTGATTTCTTTTTCCCTCCACGTGAACTGAAGGTCATTACTGTTTGTAGTTTGTTTTTCTGCACTGCTGGAGGTCAGCGCCAAACCAAGCATGAAAAACATCCAGCAACTCTAAACATTTTGTCATGCAACAGCCAGTAATTAATTCCTAATGAGTTTCATTAAGAATTAATGAAAACGGCTCTGAAAAACGTTTTTGCCCTCATGGAAATATAAAAGTTTAGAAACTTCTGAGATTAATCTAAAAATTTCTGTTTTTTGTAGCAAAGGCAGAAATATTCTCTTCCTTTTTTCTAATACGCCATCATACCAATCTGTTGGTTTGACAGATTAAAAACAATAAATGTTTTTGCTCATTCAGCAGCACAGAAAGGTTTTTGAATTGAAAATATTGCTTATTTTGTCACTATTTGGTTTTCAAATAGAATGTCATTAATTCATTCCAGACTAATTAACTGGATGAACCGATGGCCACATCAAATCCAAATAAAGTTTATAATTGCAGCATGACAAAATGTTGGATAAAACTTTGAAACTTAGCTGGAGTAAGGTAGGTTATTACTTAAAATTGAATAAAAATACTAATTTTTTGGCATATTAGAGAATTTTTCACTCCTTTACTGATTTTGGTGCATGATTTGCTGTTTTTTTTGTTGTTTTTTTTCAGATTTTTGTGTTTTGTGCAGATTTTCCTAAATTCACAGCAGCATCCCAGTTTGCTCTCACATCCACAGCAAAAATAAATTTGTAATAAAAGTAGAGCTCAAACAATTAGAATATCATGAAATGTTTTAATATTTTCTGTCTCATTTCATAAATGCAGCTCGTGTCAGACGTCAGATGTGTGCACTCTGTTTACCCAGCTGTTTTTGACATTAAATTAAAGAGTTTTGTTGTCTGGACATTGAGCCGTTTCAAAAAACTCCAGAATGCAACGTCACAAATCAGCAGGCACTGCGGCATTGCCTAGCAACCCCAGCAGAGTTCTGCCCATTACCTAGCAACGCCAGCAGAGTTCTGCCTGTTACCTAGCAACCCCAGCAGAGCTCCATGGCATTTGGTCAGCTGGTTTTCCCGCTATATGGTCTGTACAATGGCTGCTGAAAAAGATAAAGTGTTTAGTTGTTGACTTACCAATCAGAAACCACTTACTGCGTTCTTGTTGGTTGTGCAGCAGGCTCCACTTCTGCTTTTCAAAGCTGTAAGGTTGTACTGACATTCCTCCCTCAATGTTGTTGGTTGTTGAATCGTTGCTGCTTGCCTCCCTAACCTGAGGAACATTCAGACTGTTTGTTGTTCTCCAGCCCAACAGATCGTCATCTGAAAGCTCCTGCTCTCGACCCGGATCCTGCACTCCCAGCAGCCCCGGCAGAACCATCTGTGTAAGTTCTGACTCTGCTCCGTTTACAGAATCTTCTCTTACACTGCAAAAACACAAAATCCTACCAAGTACTATGGGTCTAGTTTCTAGTGTGAGTATCTTGGTGCACTTGAAATAAGACAAAACCAACTTATAAGTAACTTTTTAGTACAATATAGGAGCTTGTTTTCAGGAAATAATTCCTTAATATTTTTTTTAAATAAAGCACTAGAATTAATAAGACATTTTTCTCATCTTGTAAGTGAATAATCTGCCAGTGGAACTAGAAATGGGTTGCTAGGCGATGGCCTGGGCTTGGCTGGGGTTGCTAGGTAACAGCACCAGTGGAACTAAAACATTTTCACCAATATTAAGGAATTATTGACTCTCAACAAAAACAAGCTCCTATAGCTTCTTGAAAAGTTACTTATATGTCAGTTTGATCTTATTTTAAGTGAAATAAGATATTTGCGGTAGAAACTAGACCTAAATCTATGGTAATGTTCATTTTTTTGCAGTGTTCTCCATGTTTTGCACCTTGTTTCAGTTAAACACTTTCATTCATACAGGGCAGTCACCTGGATGAGGCGATTATGAAAGATGTTTCGTTTTAGGACATTTTGTGGAAGCTGCATAAGAGTCATTTTCTTCATACTTAGATTTTCTAAAGATTTCTGAACCTTGACTGATCGGAAGTAGCTTTCATTGTTTTGAGAAAATGTGATTTTAGTTTACATTTTCTCCATTAGAGTGAGTCAGCCTCTTATTAGGCTGAGCTGCTTAATGAAATGGTGCTTTGGTGTGTTTTCCTGCATTTCGCCTTTCACTGTGGCTTTTTAAAAGAAAAACACTTTAATTCCCATCAAAGCACCGTGTGAACCAAAAGCCTTGATCTGAACAGAAACAGGAGGAAGAGCTGTTAGACTCAGGCTATGAAGTGCCAACGGCAGGGGAGTCATGGTGCTGAGGGATTAAAGCTTGATTCCTCCCTGCTGAGACGTAAACCTGTCAGTTTCCCTTCAGCCTAACCTCCACTGTCTCTGTATGTGTCTGTGAATGTCTCCGCTCCTTCTTCCAGGCAAAAGTAGATAATGAGATTATTGATTACCGAGACTTAGCAGCAATTCCCAGAGTCAAGGCTATATATGATATAGAGCATCCAGACATGATTTCCTATAAACCTGTGAACTCCTGCGCTCTGGATGCCGGAGGAGACGCTGCAACCGGACGAAGCCTGACCGAGGTAACGCCTTCAGACACAGATCTGTGTTTTAACTGTTCCACACTTCACACATCACAGCTTAAACTGGATTTTATGTGACGAATCTTCACAAAGCAGAGCATAACTCTAAAGGGAAAACACAGATATTCAGGGTTTGTTACAATAAAAATTGAACTGCAGGTATTTTTTTCTAGTTTTTATTGTAAATATCTGAGTAGAAATAAGACAAAACTAACTTACAAGTAACTTTTCAGCAACACATAAGAGCTTATTTAGAGTCAATAATATATTGATATTGATGAAAAAGTTCTACTTCTACTGACACCGTTACCTAGCAACCGCGGCCAAGCCAGCCTGTTACCTAGCAACCGCGGCCAAGCCTAGCCTGTTACCTAGCAGCCGTGGCCAAGCCCAGCCTGTTACCTAGCAACCGTGGCCAAGCCCAGCCTGTTACCTAGCAACCCAGTTCTAGTTCCACTGGCAGATTATTTCACTAATAACATTATAAGTAATAATCTGCCAGTGGAAGTAGAACTTTTACATAATATTAATAAATTAGGGACTTAATAATTTGAAAAGTAAAAAAATTGTGACTTTTAAAACTGAAAAGTTTTTTTCTAGAAAATTTCTGAGATTGATCTCAAAATTAAATTTCTTTCTAGCAAACTTTAGGCTTTTCATAATCAGAGATTTCCAAGTATTTTCTAGAAAATTTCTCAAGATTAATCTCACAACTTCCGAGTTTTTGGTGGAAATTTACTCCTCCTTTTATTTCTGTCTGCAGTGGCCTTATGCTATCATGTTGGTGATGAAACAAAAAAATTAAAAAATTCACACATATTGTATTCAGAGCCTCCTCAATGAAGTGCTATGTTTTAGCATAGCACTTTAGCGTCAGCAGAACTAGCGGTTGTTTGTGTGTTAGCGTTACCGCTGCTAACTTTTTGGCTAGCACTGCCCGCCGCTCCTCATTGGCATAACTCCTACTGCAGCTTTAACATTTGCAATAAAGACGTATCCTAAACTTTTAGCTTTAGATTTAATGCTAAACTATCTGAGAACAATCTGAGTGACAGTTTTCTGGTTCCTTCTTGTACAGGAAGTTAAGTTTCTGTAACTGCATTGATTTTTCCTCTTTTTTCTGCTTCAGTCACCAGGAAACGTGTCTGAAACCACAGAGGTAAAAACCACCTTCTCTCCTCATGCAGGTTAAAACCCAACCAGTCGCTCATCTCCATCTTTTCCATCCATTTTTTAAAGGAGAACTTTGAAACGAGACCGTGTGTGCCAAAATCTTCAAGTGACGGTCCGTTTGGAGGTCAAACCATGTGGTGTCGACACAGCTACAGTCCGGCTCTGTCCAGATCACCGCAGCATTTCCACCGACCAGGTGAAAAACAAACGCAGAAATAATTACAGAAAATTACAATGTTCATTCTTTACTCTCCTTCTCTATGTTTTTCCACTTTTCCATCACTTCCTGTATCATTTTACCTCCTTAAAGTTACAGGGTTCCCCCTTTTTACCACCTGTGGAAAAAAATGAAACCTGCCCTGCTTCTCCTTTAATCACACATTTCTTTCTAAAACTCATCTGCTCATTTCCTTTTCCTTCATTTCAGAAAAAAATATTTTATGATAGATAAACACAAAGTTGAGCACGATGTGAAGTTTAAGGAAAATAATACATCTTTGTTTTTCACATGGAGTTACAGTTGAAAGAAAACCAAGACAGAGGTGTCCAAAATGTGGCCCAACATTATAAACTAGAAACTTTAAAAATACTTTTTATTAAATTTAATGGTGTGTTGTGGTATTCTAATCTTAAATGTTGTGTTTTCATTGGTTGAAATCAGAAAATCATCATATCTAACAGAAATAAAGGCTTGAAGACATTAATCTGTGGGTAATTTACTTATATAACAAATGAACTCATCAATAATATTCTAATTTATTGAATATGACTGCAACAAAGAAGAAAAATATTATTTTCCGGTGAAACAGAGCCACCTAGTGGTCAGACTCCAGACCTGATCTACATTACTGAAAACAAAACTGGTTTAATTTCAGATTTTGATTAGTTTTTCTGTTTCTGAGCATTTTATTGAACATTTTCTATTACAATAAATATCCCAAGGTTTATCTAAGCATTCCTAAGGTTGTGTTTGTTTTTATCCTGTTTGGTATCAATAAGAACAATCAATCAGCAGGAGTCACTGACTGAAGTATTTTCTTTTTAATATTTGTCAAACACTAAGTAGCAGAAAACCAAGAACATCGAAGCAGCGATTCTGATCGAAACATCCAGAGAAACAAACGTCCTGCTAACAGTTAGCAGCTAACAGTTAGCAGCTAACAGTTAGCAGCTAACAGTTACTGTCCTCCTTCCAGCAGGTGAAAGCTTCGATTTGCACAGGAGGCGTCCAGTTTACAAACAGCCAGGTAGAGCTTTCAGTGACAATTATTAACCTTCAGTCAAGTGACTATTGACACACTAACATTTTTATAAAACTGTGTTATATGAAATATGTTTTGACTTACATGTGATTAGCTTTAAGGTTGACCTTAAACTTTAGGAAAAGCTCTGAATTATAAAGACATTTTACTGAAGCTGAACTGCATGAAGTTTGTAAAGTTACAGTCAAAAATCAAGAGCAATAATAAAGAAAAAAATCAGGGCTAGTTTTTCAAAGTCATATTTTTACTATTTTATTCAATAAAGTTTCAAACTAAACATTTAATTAGCAAATTAAATATTTAGCTTGAAGGTAGATATATAACTCTTTAAATATTTAGCTAGGAAGCTAAATATTTTTGCTAGTAAGCTAAATGCTTAGCTCACTAGCAAAATATGTAGCTTCAACTTAACTAAATATTTTTGTTTGAAGTTAAATATTTACCTCCAAAGTAAAGATTTAGCTAGCAAGCAAAATATTAGCTTGCTAGCTAAATATTTAGTTAGCAGCTAGCTGGTTAACTAACTAAATATTTAGTTTGAAGCTAAATATTTAGCTATCAAGGTAAATATTTATCGTGAGATTAATTAAATATTTAATTTGAAGCTAAATATTTAGCTCCAAAGTAAATAGATAGATAAATAGAAACTTCATTAATCCGTGGAAGATGGGAGTTGTAGTTCCCGTCTCCCACACAGCAGCCGTACATCAGACACTTAAATTAATGTAAAGTTAAATATTTAGTTTGCTAACTAAATATTAGCAAGCTGTTTAGTTTGAATATGTGACATTTGTAAATGAATGAATAACGTGGTGAAACTCCCATTTCTTTCTTTAAACATTTGGATTCGGCATAATCCAGATTATTGCTGATTTTTTTTTCATGACTCAGGCTGTGAGATTTTTTATTCAGTTGTCAGTGGCAGCTGAATAGAAACTAGACTACAAATAGTTGGTATGATTTGGTATACATGAAATAAACATGTTTTAATCAAGAGGACAGTCCAGTTCAACTCTGATTTCCTCAGTAATCTGATCCGTTTCGGGGAATTGAGCCGTAAGTCGTCTCATGAGGAGCTTATCTGTCTGCTGTCTCACTTTCACACAGATCCAGATTCCTGCTCAACCCAAACTGCGTCTCTGCCCGGATTCAGCCACAACTTCCTGAGTTTGGTGAGCAAAACTTGTCCCTGTTCCACCAACAGAAAGGAAAAAATGGCTTTAATTCATCAATCTACTGGATCACAGTGAAACTTTAGAGTTAAATTAACCAGACTGAAAATGATTTATATACTTATAACTACAGAAGGACAATAATAATATGATATTTTCATGTCCTGTAGCTGAGCTGTCAAACTGATTCTCATTGTCAAGATTATGAATCTTCTTAAAGGGACGGTTGACAAATATTTAATCAAATATTAAATAGCTGTCTACATTTGATGAGTACTTATTCAAATTTAATAATATTTAATGTCTCTTCACATCAGTATGATGGAGTATTAGTATTTCCAGGGAAAATGTTTTTAGAAATTAATAGAATTTAAAAATTACAATTAATAATGAGAATAAAGTCATAAAATTGTGAGAATAAACTTACATGAAAATAAAGTGATAACATTACAAGAATAAAACTGCACAAGAATAAAATTGTAATATGATAATAAAGTCTCAGTATTTTTACTTTGTTCTTGTAATACTGACTTTATTGCCATCGTGTTTTCAACTTTATTCTTGTTATTTTAAAATGAGAAAACTTTTAAAATTAGAAATGTAATTTCTCATGTTTTCTGCTGCTTAAGCCTCGTTTTCCGCCTGGTTACCGCCTCACCAGCACTGACAGATTCAGTAAGTATGCAGGTTTTATCTCTTCCACATCATTGCTCATAATTTTACCAACTTTTTTAGATGCTAATTTTAAACCGGTGATGTTTTCTTCTTCTTCTCCTCTCCTTTCAGGCTTGAAGGTGCGTGAGAGCGACTCGTCCTGGTCGTCCTTTTATCACCGCCTCTCTTCACTGTGTCCAACGGCTCTGTGGCGGAAAATTAGCTACACTGCAAAAACAACACAATACCGAGAATTTTTGGACTAATGCAAATATTTTACTACATGTGAAATAAGACAAAACTAACTTAAAAGTAACTTTTCAGTAAAATATTGGAGCTTGATTTAAGTTAATTCTTTAATATTGAAGAAAAACTTCTAGTTCCACTGATGGATTATTTCACTTATAACATTGGAAAAATGTTACAAGTGAAATAATCTGCCTGTGGAACTAGAATTTGGTTGCTAGGTGACGGGCTGAGCTTGGCTATGGTTGCTCGGTAACCACGCCAGTGGAACTAGAATGTTTTCATCAGTATGAAGGAATTATTTTCTTAAAACCAGCTCCTATATGTAGCTGAAAAGTTTGTTTTGTCTTATTTCAAGTGTAATAAGATATTTGCACCATAAAAGAGACAAAATTACTTGGTAAAATTTTGTGTTTTTTCACTGAATCTGAAGGAAAAAGAAGCTGCACTAAATAAAAACTAAATCGTACCAAGTGTTTTTTGTGCAGTTTCTAGTACAAATATCTTAGTCCACTTGATATGAGACAAAACTAACTTACAAAAAACTTTTCAACAAGAAAAAGGAGATTTAAGTAAATAATTCTTTAATATTGGAAAAAAAAATTACTAATTCCACTGGTTGATTATTTCACTTGTAACAAAACATTTTTCCCCATATTATAAGTGAAATAATCTGCCAGTGGAACTAATAATTTGTCATTAATATTAAGGAATTATTGCTCCTTTATATTGCTGAAAAGTTACTCATAAGTTAGTTTTTAGACAGAAATACTTGGTAAGATTTTGTGCTTTTGCAGTATAAACTTGGATTCTTATCGAGCATAATGCTCATTTTATCAATAATACATCAATGAACTGATGTTCACTGATAACACTGAAAGATAATAGATCATAATCAAAAGAGGAAGCCATAAACATTATTAGAAACGAATCAGTAATAATAACTCAGCAGTTATTAACCTCCCAGTAATCTATCCGCTCTGCTTACCTGCTGATTCATCGCGCCATGACTTCCTGCTCTCTGCACGTCTCATCCTGTAGCTCACCACCGATGATCAGATCCCACTAACCCGAGTGGATAGAGGAGTGTCTATGCCTAATTTATTGGAACCTAAAGCAAGTATTGTTTTATATTTACTCTATTATCTGTTCAGATTCCTCAGTTTGTCGTTGTATTTCTTACATTCTTATCGTCATCTTGCTTGCTATTAACTTCAGTCCTGTTGCTTCTTCAGAAGTCATTGCTGAGATTATCTGCTTTGTCACACAAATCAATGTTCAGAAATTAGTAAATCTGGCCTTTAAAAGCATCTTCTACCTCTGTTTGTCCCATCAAGGTCTATCCATACGAGGTCCTTAAAGTCTCAAATGGAGGCCGAGTGAAACTCCCCAAAGACGTGGACAGAACGAGACTCGAGGTAAAACAACGGTCAGATCCAAATGCACAACGGTTGGAGGCTAGAAGGAGTTGTGTTTTTGCAGTGTAGCTGCTGTTCCTCTGGTAAATTCTGCAGATTCACTGCAAAAACACAAAATCTCACCAAGTATTTTTCAGCTAGCTTTTATTGTAAATATCTTAGTACACTTGAAATAAGATAAAACTAGCTTCCAAGTAGCTTTTCAGCAGGAAATAGGGGCTTGTTGGGTAAAATGTCACATTTTGGGACTGAGTCACACGTCCAACATCAGTGTCTGACCTCACCATTGCTCTCCTTGATTATCAGCATTTAGATCATTTAACAAAAACATTGTCTTTCTGTAAAAACATGAGACAGATACTCATCAGTGTGAAGTTTAACAATTATATTTGCAGTTTTTCTTTAGTTTCATTCTCTCCTGCTTCGTTTGTCACAGCGCCACCTATCTCCAGATTCATTCTTTGAAATCTTCGGGATGAAAATCCAGGAATTTGACAAACTTCCGCTTTGGAAGCGCAACGACATGAAGAAGGCGGCAAATCTTTTCTAAATGTTTGTTATTTTTAGACTTTATTTCCTTTTCTTGGTGTTTGATGTTGACATTTGGCTTCACCTTAAGTTAGATTAAACAATTATCTATAAATAGTTAATTCAAAATTAAAGCCTCAGTTAGCAGCTGTAAAGCAGCTGCAAGATAATTTTCATACTTTGATCTCAGAAACTGTTGACGTTCTGATTATTACAACAGGTTTATTAAGAGTTGACAGTTTTTTATAGCTTAATAAATAACTGATTTAGTAAGATTTAATTCAGTGTTTCTATTTCTGGAATTTCTAGTTATGACTGTTGAACTGATGCATATTTTATAATTATCCAAATAAACATTTCTTTCCGTGAGTGTTAGATGTTAGCATGTTAGCTTAGCATGTTTAGATTAATACTGGATCATTTGTAGAGATCAACCTTTTAATTTAGGATAACAAATGGGTAAAAATTGATCCTTTCAGCCTTTGTTATGTTTGTTGACAGTTTTTTTCTGTTTATGGCCTTTGGAAAATGTACATAAAATCTATTATTTTTAATTATTTTAAGTCTTTTTAGTTATTCAGTTTATTTAATTTTAGACTTTATTGAAAAAAATCACAAAATTTCATGTTCAGCAGAGAAATTATGCATGGATGACTAAGAAATACTTTGTTTTGAGTTGCATTAAAACATGAAAACTCGTCTTTTCTTGGACACAGACATGGAAACAGATTTGAGATTGCAGGGAGGAATCGTGTGAATAAATCATCACTGAAATGTTTTAAGTAATATTGTTTGGAGATATTTTTCTTTTCGTGTTTTACCACATATGCATCTTAATATTGCAGCTTCATCACCACTTCAAGCACCAGAAATAAAATCTTCCTTCTCACAAACTGTGTATTTATTGATTTTCAAATGTAAAGCACACATTTTCTAACTTTGGACTGGAGTTTTACTTTGAATATTTGCATCATTTTTAATTTCTTTATTCATTCACTACATAACTTTTCAAAAAATGACATAACACACCACATTAGCTAAAAATAAATAAATAATTTCCAGCGGATGCAATTATTTGAAATGTACGACCAACAGATGGCGCCTGCAGCCTAAATTAAAAAGCACACAGTTACTGTATTTCCTAAAGATTTGCTTTCAAACACAAAAGTCCTCTTTATGTATGTAAAATAATAAAAAACAAACAAATGCAAATTAAATTATACTGAATACATGTAAACTCCCTGAATATTTAAAACGTTTTCAGTTCCTTACATTTGATAAACAAATGAAACAATCTGGTTTAATAAAAATCCTAAAAGGGCAGATTCCAGGGGTTTAGATAAATACAAAAATGATACAAGCAATAAAAATGATCATTATTGTTTAATTTAAAATCAAATGGTTTGATTTTCTCCAGAAAAAACTGTGAAAATACTTTTGATTATTTGATCATATCAGTTTGTAAAAGTAATATATAAAATGATAATAATAACCATTATATTATTAGATCATTTAAAATCAAATAATTTTTTTCTGTTGAAAAAAAGGTCAAACTACTTTTGATTATGTCAGTTTATAAAAAGAAAATATAACACTAATAATAATAATAATAACTATCATCATTATTATTAAATTAATTTACAAGGTAATTTCAGGTAATTTTGTGTAGCATATTTTCAGCAACAAGGAAATTCAAAGTGCTTTACATGCGTTAGAGGAAATACAAACAAAATAACCAAAGTTAAATAATTAAAAAATTGCGTTAAAATACTTTTGATTACATTAGTTTTCCATCGTTGGCTCTTTAAAGCCCACCTATGACGAAAACAAGATGAGTATGCAGTCTGATGCTTTTCATTGGACAGTTGAAGCGTGACCAGCATGTGATTGGTTGAGGTAAGTGCCACTCTGCGCTCCGCTCCTCGTAGCCCCGCCCCCTTCTCCGTTTAGCCAGAACGAGGATTTTCACGAAAACATCGACCGCAGATTGCGCAGCAGAGCACAGCAGCCACACCACGGGAATGGATCCAGCTGCGTGACAGCTCCGTGGATGGCGTGTTTGAAGTTGTTTTAGCGATGTTTGGCTATGAAGACAAACGTTAGAGGCAGTGAGAAGATTGTTTCACGACGATGTCACTCATTTAACGTCCAAAAAGGGCCGAAGAAGTGGACTCCCTCCCCTCCGCTTTCCCTTTCCCCCGCCCCCCGCTCCTTCGCTTCGGTGCAGCCGTTACGGCCGATGGAGGCTGACGGGACTTTTGCAGCGAGCTGGAGGCCCGGAGCGTCACCTGTGAAGCGTCGTCACTTCGCTGCGGGACGCGTTTGAGAGACTAAAAACCCGCACTGACTGCGTGTTTCCTTCTAACGGCTGACTGTACAACTTTTCCAGGAGGGGGAGAAAAAGTTAGCAGCTCGACGTTAGCTGCACGAGCCCGACCCCCGCGCGCACGATGACTGATTTGACTTAACGGAGCGGTTACTAACCGCATCACGTCACGCAGGACAGGTGAACCCACGCGCGGTTACCCCCTGTGGATGGACTTCACGGTTTCTTCTTCGGTGGAGTCAGTTTTTACCCGAATTTCCCAGTCTACCTTGGAGGACTGGATCCTCAAACAGGGACTGGTTGTTTTATTTTTTATTTTTCCTCTTAAAAACTTTCTTCTTTACCGACCATCATGTCACTGAAAGAAAACGCCTGTCGGAAATTTCAAGCCAACATTTTCAACAAAAGTAAATGTCAAAACTGCTTCAAACCCAGAGAGTCACATCTGCTGAACGATGAGGACTTAAATCAGGTATTATTTATATGTCAATATTAATACCGTTTTATGATTGTTTATCATAGGCTGCTAAGTGCGAAGGTGAAGCTAATTGGAGATAATTAGTTTATAGCTAAAGGGAACGTTTTTAATTACCTTTATTCATATACAGTTGAATCAGAATACAACACAAAGCCGGCCTGAGGCATAAGCAAACAAGGCAAAA
The DNA here is from genome assembly GCF_000485575.1 of Poecilia formosa. Lineage (NCBI taxonomy): Eukaryota > Metazoa > Chordata > Actinopteri > Cyprinodontiformes > Poeciliidae > Poecilia > Poecilia formosa. Next base: position 315,034 of record NW_006800402.1, on the reverse strand, counting down.
CTTCTGTAAAATTTCCTAACATTTTCTGAATAGCAAATGAAAGAATTTCTGGTTAAGTATTGAAAGAATTGACATTTGTATTATTTGTAGTAAAAGTGATTTCTGTCATTTTATCTTAAAGTGGATTTATAGAACTGATAGTTGAGATGCTAGTTAGCAATTTATTTATGTTGATTTGGTGAAATAAAGTGAACCACTGGTACTTGTGAATACTTTAGACCCCTAAAGAAGAAAATTGCTCATAACTGATTATTTTTAGTAATTCAAACTCCAAATTTACCTTATTATGCTCTGATAAAGTGCACCAGTGTTGGTTATGAAGTACCACAAGGTTCCCTGCTTTGACCAATTCTTTTTTCTATAAACTTTAACTTGATTGAAGTGTTACTCAGCAGATGATTGATAAGCCCCCTCCTCCCCCATTTAATCAAATTGATAGCTGGGACACTTGGCAATTAATACATAAATGTAAATGATTAAGCTGGCACAATTTGTTGCTGTGGTGAATGCAGTGGACCCCGGTATTCGTGAATACTTGAGACCGCCTCAAAAAAAAGTTTTTAATTGCCTATTTTAGTAATTCAAGCACCAAATATACCTTAATATGCATTGATACAGGCAGAGGAAACAAAGAAGCTAGCATCTACAGTCTTCCTTATATTCACTTTTGGTGTGTTACAGCTAAATAGCACTAAGGAAAATAAATGGCTGCTTTGCAAATGCCATCCAATTGTGTGTCAACTGGAATTACGCCTAAGTATTTCAGCAGCATTTTCTTGGGAATGTCTTCTACATGATCTATGAAAAATCAGTGAATTTTTACAGAACAAACTGTAGAGACTGAGTAGACGGGGTTTCACTAAAAATAGTTGTTCAAAGTAGACATAAAATCTCTGAATGCAGGTCATAATAGATGGTTGTATTATGTTGGTGCTTATTTATCTGACAGATTTCAGTTTGTTTATGTTGCTGATAGTAATTTTCTGTGTTCACCAGCGTTGGTTATGGAGTACCACAAGGTTCCCTGCTTAGACCACTTCTTTTTTCTATAAACTTTCACTTGATTAAAGTATTATTCAGTGGATGATTGGTGATAAATTGACCCCCAAATTGATCAAATTCTTCCCAAACACCTATGTGTAATGTATAATCATCCTCCTTATTGTTTATGTATAATCATCCTCCTTATTGTTTATTATCTACACCCAAATAAACTATGAGGATGGGATTCCACAGAGATGAACTCAGGTTCATTTTATTGTGTAACTGGAGCAGAAAGTTGACTAAAACAAAAGCTCTGAATGCATCGGAGCATGTTGAACATCTGATATGTTTAGTCATCAGTTTAGACAAGATGTTTATAAAGTTGATACATTGGTGACTAACCAAGACTCATCATCAGTTTCCAGGTGTTTGGCTCGGATAACCTGGATGGAAAAGAGAAAGAAAAAATCTCTGTAAAATAGAAAGTTTTCTGTTCAACTCAATAACCAGAATATATATAGTTTCTTTTTATGAATAACATATTTAACCTATGACTATCAGCTGCAAACATGCCGAGTTGTAATTCAGTGTTTTGGCTTTTATGCCAACTGCCAAGTATTTTGCATTGTAAAGTATTTTCTTATTGTTATTCCTGCCACAATAAGCAATAAGTCAATTAATTGCATGATAGATTAAAACAAGATCAATAATTTTTATTTGCATGATTTGTCGTTTTTCTCTTTGCACCATAAACTGGATGATAAAAGTTTTCAGTCTGGTGCTTTGGTCTTAACTGGCCATTTTTAACAACAGTTTTGTTTACAGACTTCATAATTAATTAATTTATTGTTTCTGTTGTTTTGTTTGTTTATTTTGGATATTTAAAATGTCTTCCACTTCCAGTGTCAAATGTTCTTTAGAATTGAAAGTTTGTTGATCTTTGAGAATATTTTCTAATATTTTCTTGCATTATTATGCCATTATTACTGTTTTATTACTTGAAAATGGTCTCAAAACAATATTATTGCTTATTGCAATAATTTCTGGGACAATTTATCATTTAGCCAAATTTATCTTGGCAGACCTTCTCATTGTTTTTATTAAATGTGATTGAGAAGATGGATTTTTGTTTCACATACATCCAACAAACACCATAAGTTCCTGTTCATTTAATGTTTATTTTCTTATTGATTCTGTTTCATAGTTAGTGACTAGCTTTGAAAAATAAGTTTTCTGCCCATATTTTTAGAATAATCTCCTATTTTAGTTTTATTTCTGATCTCGACCAGAACAGATTAAAGTTGCTCCGTTTAACTGCTGAAGGGGAACAAATGACCTACATTTATCTCAGTTTTGTCTCTGTTCTGTCAGGTCATGTGAGGAGAAATGTTTTCCTGCGCTCATTTCAGATTTCTGCCATTTTGTTGACTTTATTTTTGAAACATGCAGTTTTTTCTATCATTATGGGTCAAATTCCTGGCTGTCAAAAGTTAAGATTACGACTAATTTTGTTTGCAGTCGTTCAGAAGAGGAATGTGTTTGTAATCAAAGTGAAAGAGGATTTTGTTGCAGATTATACTCGGCTTTTTACAATCTAAGCTGTAATCACAACCTCAAACTGGAAGATGCCATGTAATAAACCTCAACTGGATTACATAAGAGAGGATATATAATCTCTAGGTATCTGGATGATTTCAGCATAAACTTTAATTGCTCTTCTGTGCAGAAAGCAATGAGGAAGTTGGTTCATGAGGTTTTTTTGGCTCTACAAAAACTGCCAACAGTGATCCCAGTTTCACTGCAAAACCACAAAATCTTACCAAGTATTTTTGGTCTATTTTCTAGTGCAGATATTTTAGTACTCCTGAAATATGATAATATAAAATATGATACTTATCTGTCAGCTAACAGATAACTTTTCATCAGGATATAAGAGCTTGTTTTAAGTAAATAATTCCTTAATATTGATGAAACAGTTCCAGTTCTACTTCCATATTATTTCAGTTATAACATGGGAAAAATGTCTTGTCATAAGTGAAATAATCTGCCAGTGGAATTAGTTAGAACTGGGTTGCTAGGTTACGGACTGGGCTTGGCTGTGGTTGCTAGGTAACAGCGCCAGTGGAACTAGAACTATTTCACCAATATTAAAGAATTATTGACCTAAAACATGTTTCTATGTCGTGGTCTTATTTTAAGTGTATTAAAATATTTGCACTAGAACCTAGACCAAAAGTACTTGGTAAGACGTTCTGTTTTTGCAGTGTTTGCTTCACTTCTCCCATAGATTTCTGCTGCTTTTCTGTCCAGCTTGTGATCTGCAGTATTTTTTTTTTCACCTCTTGTTTCCTCCGGCCGCCCACCCGCCTGCCGGGCCGCCCACCGACATGATCACAGGGAGAAATCACGCGTTTGGCTCTTTTTATTTATTTTTTTCTTTGTGAGCCAGCATGGTGCTCTGGAGGGAAGCCAGCTCAACTCCAGGCATTTAGTGACTAATGCTAGAAAATGAAACGCGTGGTAAAATGTTCTGGAACAGGGTCAGAGTGCCTCCAAAGCTTTCCCATGCTTTCAGTCTTTTTACCATTTCTAACATTTAGGCCTTTCACGATTACAAACAATAATGTTGTTTTCAGACCATTTCCAACTAACATGTCGCTAATGCAGAAATGTAAATTTTGTAAAGAACACTTAACACTGGATATTTTAAATATCTAGAATAAAACCTAATAACCAAAAACAAGTAAAAATCTCACACAACCAAAGCCATAAATAAAATGCATTATAAAGTCTCTGTAAACAAAAAGGTCCTTTAAAGAATATTAACCATCAGAATGGAAATTATTGAGCTCATTTGAATTTATCATACATATTTACTCACATGGCAAATGCACTCTAAAATGTCTTTAATTGGGGTTTTATGCAACAGATTTGCATAAATTAATATGTAATTCTGAAAGATAGTAATTGACCAGAATAAAGTTGAAATGAAGAAGCAATTTTACGAGGGGAAAAAAACCCAAAAAAATTAAAATGAGGAATGTTGAGAATCTTGTGAAGTTAAACTTTGGTCCAAGTTTTACAGATAAGCAATTATTTAATCTTTTAACTCATCAACATCAAATTATTACCATCAGCACGACGTTGAAAGGATCGTGCAAATAACTGATTCTATTTTGAAGAAAATTACACAAACTGAGCTGGTCATGTCAGATCTTTATAAAAATATATTTTAAACAACTTTTTTCTTTTTAATTTAAATTTTTTTTTCTGGTAAAATCACATTTTTATTCTGCTGATATTGTGAATTTATTCTAGTAAGTAAGCAAATTCTTGGAGCTTGACCTTGATACTCCAAACACGGGATGACTGAAATAAAAACCTCTTTTTGAAAATATTATATGTTTGTAATTTTATTTTTAGAAAAGAAAGCGAAAAAAATATTCTATTAAAATCGAATCTGGCATGAAAAATTAGATTTTATTTTTCAACCACATCACTAACAGTAAGTTAATCACACGATAACTGAGTTTCGTATGAACAGCAGTCGCTAAAGAGCTGCTCCCCTTTAATGTCGTTTTATAGTTGGCATTTTGAAAACACTGCAAACATTTGACACCAAGTTTGAACTACCTGCCCTGTTCACCTGTTTTCTCTGTCTGACATGAAAATTTAATATTTTTTTAAATGCAATTTTGTTTATAGAAACTTCATAATCCATTTTAATTAATGTTGTGTTTTTTATTTTGGATATTTAACACATTTTTCAGTGAGTGTTAAATATCCGTTGTTTGATCTTTGAGTGCATCAATATGCCGTTATTATCATATTAGTTAAAAATTGTTTCAAAATGACAATATTATCATTAATTTCCACGGTAATTACTGTCCACTAGAATTTGTTAATGTTACAGGCCTAAAAACTGCCAGTTTATCACCCAGAATCTCTATAAAAGTTGTTTTGTTTTTAATTCTTTGTGTTTTTGCTCCCATATCCCACCAGGCCAAACCCATATATGGAGGATGGTTGCTACTGGCACCAGAGGGAACAAACTTCGACAACCCCTTACACCGATCTAGAGTAAGTTTTTCTGGTTCACTTCACACCAAATCACAGCGAAATGACGAAAATGAAAAGCTGTTTTCTGTTTGGTGCTCCTAGTGGTTCAGTTCATTGGAGTGTGAGGTTCACTGCAAAAACACAAAATCTTACCAACTGTTTTTGGTCTAGTTTTTATTGTAAATATCTCAGTTTACTTGAATTAAGACAAAACTAGTTTACAAGTAACTTTCGATAAGATGTAGGAGTTTGTTTCAAGTCAATAATTCCTTAATATTGATGAAGAAGTTTTAGTTCCACTGGCAGATTATTTTACTTAAAACATGGAAAAAATGTCTTATTATTGAAATAAAAATAAGTGGAACTATTTAAAAAATGTTTTCTTACTTAAAACATGCTCCTTTGTCGTGGTGAAAAGTTACTTCTAAGTTAGTTTTGTCTTATTTTATGTGTATTAAAGTATTTGCATTAGAAACTCGACCAAAAATACTTGGTAAGATTTTGTCCTTTTGCAGTGAATCTGCAGAATCTACCAAAGGAACAGCAGCTACACTGCATAAACATAAAATCCTACCAAGTATTTTTGGTCGAGTTTCTAATGTTAATATTTGTAGTTCACTTGAAATGAGACAGAACTAAATTACAAGTAACGTTTGTTTTAAGTAAATAATTCTTTAATATTGATGATCTTAAAACATGTGAATAATGTCTGTTAAGTGAAATAATCCTCCAGTGGAACTGGTACTTGTTTATGAATATTAAGGGTTTATTGACTCAATATCTTGCTGAAAAGTTACTTGTAAGTTAGTTTTGTCTTTTTACAAACAAATCCAACCAAAAATACTCTGTAATATTTTGTGTTTTTACAGTGTTCCTGTGGGAGTTTGGCACTCTATCACAGAAATCCTTGTTGTGAGGCAATAATGAGTCGAATATTTACATAATTTTGGGATTCCCACCTCCCTATCATCATGTTAATGGGAGCTTAACTTTATCAGCTCTCAGATTATGCTGCGGGTTCATCCCAAAACGAGGCGAGGGAGGGGAGGGCAGCCTGTGGGGGAGGACCGAGTTCCCACAGCCACGCTGATGGTTTCCATGTGTGTTTTGGGAAAAGCACCCCTTGATCTCTTGTCATCAGTCTGCTGCTGCCACTTTGACATCATCCCTGATACGTTCTGCCTCTCCTTGAGGTCCTGTTCTTACTGCTGGGCTGTAATTGGCTGCTTCTACGTAGTGCTGATGTAAGCAGTCGGCTAATAACAGAGTAAAATGGCTGATGCGTTCAGTGACTAATATTTAGGAGCGTTTCAGCGTAGCAGCTTGTTAGTCTGTGGTCGTATCGTGATCCTGAGCTTGAATATTTTAGTTGGCTCTGATGTTGAAATGATAACATTTGGTGTTTAGCATCGTAGCTAGTAGCATTGCTGCCTTGCAGAAAGAAGGTCAGGAAGACTCGGGTCTCCCTGCTTCCAGAGACACGACTGTTAGGTTATTTGGTCAATCTAAACTGCTGTTATGTATGAGTGTGTGTTTCTGTGTTGGGTATGGAAGACCAAAACTGACAAAATTAAAAATAAAAGTGGAAATATATAAATGGCTCAACAATTGGCCTGTAGCCATAAGCAATAAATTAATGTCATAAGAAACTAAAATGAGCTCAATAATTTCCTTTTGATTTAACATTTTTCTCTTTTTTTACTCTCGTTCTCAAGTCTAGTCAAAAATTATTGATATAGCACATTTATAACAACCTCAGCTGACCAAAGTGTTTCACAACAATCACAACATCACAGGTAGATAAATAGTACGACAAAAAATTAAATTAAGTTTGGTAAAAATGACATAATTATAAAATTAGCAGACAAACAAGACATACTTCATTTCAGCTGCAGTGATTCCACAAAAACTCAAATCAGTGAGATACTAAGATCCCCACCAGTCTTCAGCCTGGTGTTTTGGTCTCAACCAACCCTTATTTTGAAGGACAATTTTGTTTCCAGAGACTTCATAATTAATTTTTATTTGTCGTTTCTGTTGTTTGTTATTTTTTTAGTGTTAAAAGTTAGTTGGAATTGAAAGTTTATTGATCTTTGAGAATGTGTTCTTTCATTATTGTCCCGCTGTTATCATTATATTGATTAAAAATTATTGGTTCCTTTAGACTGGAAAAGTGGAAGTTTTCAGTTTTTATAGGTTTCATTTACAGGAAAAAAAAATCTGATTTGTCATTACTTTTTCGCCCAATCAGAGCCGGCCGGTCGAGTAAAAACTGATTGGTGCGTCGCTGAACCTGGTCGGCCCACAGACATTACTGGAGATGTTCTTTGTTTGAGTGGAAGGAAATAAATGTTAAACTGGATGATCTGGAGCAGATGATGCTTGTTGACGAAATGTTCGGCTTGATTGGAGGCCTTGTTTCGCTCCATGTTTAGAAAGAATGCCAACAAACTCTTCAAAGACCATTAATTAATCATTATTTATAAGCTAAGGAGGATCAAAAGATCAAATGGGAAACAATCCCAGGCTTTAAAACAACTTAAACTTGTTAAATTAAATTTTAAAAATACTTTATTAACCCCAGAGGGAAGTTAAATCACGCTACACAACTTTCTTCAAACAGTTGTATTTGTTTCCTGACAGAAATGGCAGAGAAGATTCTTCATCCTGTACGAGCACGGGTTACTTCGCTACGCCTTGGACGAAATGGTGAGTTAAACTTTTTTCATTCTGGTTTTACTGGCTGGAGCTAATATTTAAAACATGACTGGCCTCGGCTGTCAGCAGGAGGAATGCTTTGGCGTCCAAACAACAAGCAAAGCAAACAAAGAGCAATATCTTCCTGGCTTTAACAGGAAGCTAACTAGCAGAGCGTCGGGAGGAATGAAGTGACACCACATGGTGTTCATACTAGAAGCAGTCATGTGCTGGCCAGATTGTTTGTTCTGTGGTTAACACACTCTGCACACACATTGTGCAAGAACCCTGCAGTGACTACCTATTTGGAGAGAAAACGTTCCTCTCTGTATATAAAAAAGCTCCTTATCTTTGAACGTTTTGTGCTGTTTTGAAGCCTGTAAAATAAGCGTCGGTTGTGGGTTTCATGTGTAACGTTTCCATTATAATGGGAACTGTTGGTTCTGTGCTTTGCAGAGTATTGATTGACCTAAGCTGGTGCTCAGCTTGTTTTCCCTCAGCGTGGAATGGACTTTAAAATCAGGTTAAAGCTGCTGCATAAAAACGGTTTCCCAGTGAAATAAAAGCTCAGTTTCTATTTTTATTACTCGCTTGATTTTGTATTATCCTTAAATTAATGAAGTAGCCTGTAAATTATCCTGTTAATACTGCAGTGGTCTTAGTGTTTTCATCATCTTGGAGGCATTAAGTTGTTTTTGTGAGATGAAGGTTGATGATGAGAGGAAAAAGGGAGAAGTCAGTCTTCATCCTTTCATCTGCTTTCTGAATAGAGCATGAAACAGAGAGGAGGAAATATCAAGAGGCACTAAAAATAGAGCCTCGGTTCCTACATGAGCTGCTTTAGAATAATTGGTTTATGTTCAAGAAACAGCTGCCAAAACCTGCATTGAACAATTAATCAATTATCGTTAAGATATATATATATATATATATATATATAAAATATACACTTTTTTTTACATTTAAGATAAAAAATAAAAACCTTCATGTGTAAATCTGTTTCTCAAGTTGCAGTTTTAGCTTCATCTGGTTCATATTCTGGAAAATAAAATCTCCTATGAAGCACCTTTTGGTATCCAGTCTGCAATTGGATTCCCAGATGTTGTTAGAAGTTTTTTCTTTTTAACTGCTGATGCTTCACTAAAGGAAATAAATGCCATTATATTTTAGGCAATAAAATGTTTATTTTCACATCTCTAAAAGAAATTAAATTGATTATTTGCATTTTCTTGTTTAAAATAGAAATAATCTGCATAATGTGCCAATTTTTATCCAATTAATTGTTAGAATAATCGATTAATAAAATAATCGCTATTCAAACCTTTTGGCTGTTGCTTTTCCAGCTGATATTCCCAGATTGAGCTGTATTATGTAACAGGATGTGGGAGGGCCTTGGTGGGGAATTCACTGGAATAAAATAATCTGGAGGTCAGAGTTGATGATTTGGGATTACCCACCTACATGCTTCATGCTAAAACCAGCTAGCTCCTTAACAGGAAGACCAAAAATGGAGAATTGATATATAAATATTATGCAGTCACTTTGCATCCCTCGCCAGTTTAAGCCTGAGTTTCTCTCTAAAGCAGCCCGACTCAACCACATCGGGTCCATGTTGCCAAGGCAGCAGGCTTTGTCTCTTTGTTCGGCAGCAGTTGACCATGGTATGTGTAACGCGGGGCGGATTGTGAAGAGCTCCAGCAGTCTCTGTCCTGACTGTAGCAATGCAAGACAAAACACAGAGAGAAAAACACAAATGTGTGGGTTTCCTGTGGACTCCATTTATTTGGTGAGAAGTTCTCTCCACCGTCATTGTTGAGACAAACATCAGACGCGGCATCAAAACAAACGTGCAACCCAGGATTATACAGCCACAGTTTAGTCTAAATTGTGTATATGTTTCAGAGACGTCCTGTCAGAGGAGGCCATGTCAGCAACAGGTGTCAGAAAGGATTAAATATGTTTGTTTCACATCGAAATATCTTATTAACTGTCATGCAGAGAACAAGTTGAGGAGAAGAACGGTTCAAATTTCAGAGACTATTCTAGAGACATTAACGTGTTTCTGGAAATTAAACAAATTTAGATTCTCGATAAAGCTGCACAGTTAACTTCAAAAACACAAAATCTTACAAGACACAAACATATGCCACTGGAACTAGAACTTTTTCATGAATATTAAGGAAGTATTGACTCTAAACAAACTGATATTTCTTGCTGGAAAGTTACTTGTAAGTTAGTTTTGTCTTATTTCAAGTGATCTAAGATGTTTGCACAAGAAACTGGATGAAAAATACTTGGCAACATTTTGCATTTTGCAGTGTATCGAATTTCAGTCATCATTGATGTGTCAGTATCTACAATTAGGCCGGTTACAATTAGCAGTAAGTCAATTAATCCAGGCAATGCATCAGCATCGGTATTGAGCAATATTATTAACGTATCGATATTGGCCAGATAAATAAAACTTAAACAATATTAACAGTCGATATTTATTCCCATCTTGATACCGTCTGTTTCTGTTTCTGTTTTTTTTTTTTTGCCAAACATGTCAAAACAGCCATAACAGCAATACTAATATTGGATTAATATCGGATATTGGCCCAAATTTTCATATCGGGGGGCCAAAACACAATCAGCCCAGGGGCCACAGATACACTTTGGACACCCCTGCTCTAATTCTACATTTCCTTTCATTTGTAGAAAAACTTGTTTGGAACTTTTTCTGCAAACAGACTCCATTTTATTTACTTAATCTGCCCAGACCAAAGAAGAAAAAGCAGTATACCTCCTATATAAAACCAGGCTACCTATTGAGCTGCTGCACAAAAGGCTTATTGAGGCTCTGCTCCATCAGTTTGCCTTCAGACTGCATTGACTGCACTTGACGGCCTGCATCAGAGCCGCAGACCTTTCTGATTCACAGAGGACATGATGTTCTCATGACATTTCAGCTGTGGCCGACCCATTCTCATTTAATCTAAGGTCAATTAATTTCCTGTGTTTACTGGAATTTAAATATCAGACCTCTTTCCCCCACAGCACTGTCCTAGAACAGACAAACTTCCTTCGGGTTCCCACATTCTTTTCATTTGAGACACGCAATCCTGCTTCTTCCTGCTGAATCTCCCTGACAGGAGCGTTTACAGCCTCAGCCTGTGTTTGCCCTGTGACTCCTAAGACCCTTTGGCATGCTGGAACATGTGTAAATACTCCATGTCTACCCGAAAATTATACGCAAGTAAGAGTAAAACTACTTCAACATGTTTTTACTCAAGTATAAGGAAAAAATAGCCGTCCAAGAAATTACTTTAGAGTCAAAAAGTATTTGGTAAAAAGTCTGCTCGAGTACTGAGCAGTCGTCCAATTTTTAGCTATTTTTAATATTTTTATTAATTATTATTTACATCAGCATAAAGATTTTGCACATTAGCTATATTAAAAGAAATTTCTCTAGTTTTTCAGTTGTTTTGGACTCGATTGAACATATTTTTCCCTGTTGTAAGAACAGGATTTGGGTCACTTTCTTTCAAAATGTTTGCTGTATTCATTCAAGTTTAATAAATTAAATAAAAGCTGATTTGGGTGCACCAGTAAAGTCTGTGGATAGACTTGGGTCTGATTATTATCAATACTTTGTCTTAACATTCTCCATTGAAACAAATTTTTATAATTTTTAACTGCATTGGGTGGCCATAAAACAACAGTCAAAGGGCCACACCTGGCCCCCGGGCCTCATGTTGGACACCCCTGGTTTAGAGCTGCAAGCTTCCACCTGCTGACCCAGTGTGTTCACATTCCAGTTCAGACACCAGTTTGCCATTACAGGAGGATCTGCGCAGTAAAAGCTCCCTTGGAAAAATGTCAGCCCGGTTCTGTTTTTGGAGCTTCGACCCGTTTCTGATGCCATCTTATCTGTGCTTTTCAGTTTTTGCTTCTGTTTCAGTGGCCGCTCTATCCCGGATGTAGCAGAGATAAAGTTCCTTATCTCCTGCTCCCTGTTTGGATGTGTTTGTTATGCTGGTCAGATACTGCAGCTCCGTGGCTCAGATTGGACCCGGTTCCTACCGGAGTCAGTGGACATAGTTTAACTTTTTTATGCTCATATGAACGTCAAAAACACAATTTACTTCTACAGTCTGCTTACACTCTGAGATGAAATGTGGACAGATATATAAACTTCACTTCCTGTTTCCTGTTGGTTGGAAGTTTGTTCTGGAAAAGCTTCAGTAACTTTTAAAAATAATATTTTGTATATATTTGTTAAACTGTCACCATGTACAGAGAGTCTCTGAAAGTCAGTCTCCTCCATCTCCTTCCTGAGCTACACACCAAAAACAACCAATCAGAGCCAGGAGGAGGGTCGTACCGCTGTCAATCATCCCTAGGAATGAGCTGCTAAATGTGCTAATTGCAGAGAAACAACTTAGTTTCAGGAAATCTGTTTATCCACTGTCATAGGTGGCTATGCTAACTAGCCATAGCATTCACAACAGGCTCTGTCGCATGATTGACAGCAGTAAGACCCGGCTCCGAGCTCTGATTGGTTGTTTCTAGTTAGCACTGGGAGAAGGCAGAGGAACTTTTTATTTCTTTGTTGTTTTTTTTTTCTTTTTACAGATTGTTTTGTAACATAAACACGACATGGTGACAGTTTCAACTAATATTTAAAAACTACATATTTTTCATACGCATTACATAATTTAATGCAGGGGTGACCAAACCCTTCAGACTACAGGCCAAAATCATGAAGTAAAATTAAAACAAAAAACTAAAATCAAGCAAATAAAGTTTTCTTATATTTTTTTAATTTAATTTTTGTAAGAAAAAGGGATGTTGCACATTTGCTGTATTAAAAGGCATCTAGTTTTCAAATTATTTTCAGCTTGGTTGAAGAAATTTATTATTGGTTATAAGAACATTTGTCATTTTCTTTTGTAACACTAGCTAACATTTGACAGGGTGTTTGCGCATCCTTGAAAAGTCTTAAATCCATGCTTCTAAAATTAAACCCTTAAAATCTCTTAAAGTTGTAAAATGTGATCAAAGGTCTTCATTTTTGTTGTGGTAAGACTATATTTAAAATTGTATATTTTATGTAGTTAACTTTTATATCAGACGTTCAGACATCATTCCAGTCCGTGACATTAGCTTGTTCAAGCTACCGCTAACTAGCTGGTAATATGCTAATGGCTAGCTAGCTTTTATCGCCAGTTTGCTGGACGCCATTCATCTTTACCACTGACTGATTTCTGTTGCTGCAAAGCTTGGCACTAGCTCTATTTTCTTTTGTACATTTCTGAGGTGAAACAGGTCTTAAATTTCATTACAGTGGTCTTAAAAAGCCTTAAAATTAGGATGCTTAAAGCTGATTTGAGTGCAGGAAAGTCAGTTTTTCAGTAAAAGTCTCTGAATAAACACAGTTCTACTTGCTATTGAATCTTAGTTGTAAAAAGATTAATACTTTTTGTAATACTCAACATTTTCCATTATATCAATAAATTTACCCTAATTAAAAATAAAAAATTTAATAAGCAAATTTTATTTCATTTGTTAACTGCAGTTTGGGACCAAAAAAAAAATCAGTCTGAGAGCCATAGAATTTTATCTTTTTGTTAAGTTCAAATGATGAACAATAAACAATTCATTGCTGTGCATGAAAACAAAAGAAAGTGGTGGTCACTCCACTCAAATGGACGAGCAGAAAACTTCTCTGGAGATGCTTTCTAAGTAAACAACGGAAAATTTAGCCTGACTCATCACAAGTCCTGCTCCCCAAACTATCTTATAATAAACAGCAAGAACATAAACTGATCACCATCAAAGCTTTTCAGTCTGGAAACTCTTCCTCTCGTCTCCTGCAGTGAGACACGGAGATGCTGCGTCTCTAAATGAAGGAAAATTATCCTGAATTTTTCTGATTCTCTTCTGTTTCCGGTCCTTTTGTCTCTGTTTTCTGTTCCGGTTCTGTTGGGCCGATAAATCATTTGTGTTAGCCATCACCGTTGCGTAATTTATTTTGCCTGAACCCTCCCTGGTCCATAAAGCCAAACAGGGCCTGACGGACCGGACCGGACCGGACCGCTCGTTCTGACACAAGGTTTCATTTAAAGCATCAGGCTGCAGGCAAGCGGCTATAAAACAGCAGGGAACCGAGAAATGGCTGCAACCTTTACGGGGTCTCAGAGAAGATTCTTCATTTATGAACGTTTTAAACATTTTCAAAGCATCAAACTGCTGCAGGGATCTGAAACCTTTAGAAGTGAAAGAAACATTTTGTTCTCACTCCAGACACATAAAACTTCTCTAGAGCTGCAAATGTTACATAATCTTTTAAGACTGCTTATAATTTTGATCAGTATCTACAGAATATGTTTAAAGATCCATCATTTTAAATCCATTAGGTTTTAAAATAAAACTTTACATTTTAGCTGGCAGATGGAGAGATTTTTTCCAATTTTTTTCTGTTATTTGTTGAAAACTGTTTATTTTATTCCCTGTTAAGTTTATTTCGATGCGTAATGTCTGTGACCTCTTGAGACTATAGTTTAGATTTTTGTTGGGGCTTTTTATCTTAAGCTGATTCCTTACAGTTTTCAACATAAATAAGAAAATATCACATATTCTTTAAAAGTGGAAATTTACTGCAATTATCCAATCAAAAAACTGATAAATTGTTTAAACTTACATTTGTTATTACGTCTGTATTTAAAAGGCTGACAAACTGACCACTTTTCTTCTACTCCTGCTCTCCAATTTGCACCATTTGCTGTAATTTCAGCTGTTTACTTTGTTTTCTGTGTTTTTCCTCTCAGTTGAAGGTATTTGGTGTTTGTAAACTGGTTCATCTTATCTGTCATAAATCTTGCAAACGGCATCAGTCCTGCTCAGCTCGGTGGTTTCAGCCTTTATGCAGAAAGACTTTAAGCTCCGACGCCTCTGAGGACGAGGAGGACACGCCCCGTCTCGCTGCCAGGAGTTTTTATTCTAGGCGGGGTGATAATCCAGACTGATATGTCCAGGATTATCCTGATGAAATTCACTATTTGTGGACCTGGTTTCTGCCTGGAGGATTAAATACAAAGCCAAAGAGAGAAAGGAAGCTCCAACATGAAGTCTGGATAATTTAGAATTACAGCTGAAACGATTAATCAACTTCATCGCAATTAATAGATTGTTGAAATAATCATCAACTAATTTAATAATCGATTAATAGTTAAAAAATATAAATTTGCTGAAAAACCAACACAGAGCAACAATTAACCCCAAACTGTTAAAGAAATGTAAACATTTTGCATTTAATTGCCATTTTAGCTTCACCTGGTTGAAATTCTGCAAGAAAAAAGTCCTATGAAGCAGATTTTACTGTCCAGTTAGAGCCAACAGACTTTAAAAAACCATTTTAGCTGCAGATGGATCCTTTGAGCGTTCACTAAAGGAATGCTCTTATTACATTTCAGACATTTTTATGTTCTCAAGGAAAATAGATTCTTTTTTTGCTTATTTGCATCTTTTAATGTATTTTTAATATTGTATAAATTAGTCTTGAGTAGTTAAATGAAAAATCTGCAGAACGTAGCATTTTTTTATCTGATTAATCTTTAGAACAATCCATCACTTTCTGATTAATCATTAGTTGCAGTCCTGTTCATAATATTGACATTGAAACTCAGGTTGCATTTTTACAGTTTTATCTCCTGTTTGGAGATACAACAATACAGGAAACGTTTTAAAGGCCATTTTTAAAATCATGATGTAAATCTTCAACATTTTAGACAAAAATAAAAGTATTGAGTCTATTTGAACCTGGATCTTTGAAGAGAAAGCTCTGTTTGTTTAGCGTTTGAATTTCAAAATCAACAATCTTTCTTCAGCTTGAGGCACTCCTTCTCCATACAGTGAGACCACCCATTGCTAATATTTGTTCTGCAAATTAAAACCAGTTTTCTGTACGTGCAGGGTTGGAAGAGGAGGAGACGTTCTTCGTCTAAAACTTCTAAATAATCCAGGCGTTTGTAGCTAAAAGCTCCTGAATATCAGAGCCGCGGCGCCGAAACTCCAGCAGATAACGAAACTCGTCTTGATCAGCAAAATTTAAACACGAGTCACCAAGGCTTTCAGTCAAACATGCTTTAATCTTCTTACCGGGTCTCTGACCAAACGGCTGCCAGAGTTCACAAAAAGGACGTTGTTGTTGTTGTTGTTGTTGTTGTTGTTTATAGTACGTCTAAATCCTGATACGTTGTTTACGTTGCAGCAGGTCGAACTTTTGGCATGGCAGCCAGAAATGTCGAGCTGAAAGAACAAACTCCTCTGTTTCTATCATAATTTCATTTTTACCTTTAGCAGTTGAACTATAAATTACTTTAGACTTAAAACATAAATGTTTTGCAGGTTTGCCAGATAAAAATACAACAAATTGTATCTTTATTTTCTGAGGTTGATCATATTTTCCTCCATTTTTTTTCTTTTTGGCACCAAGAACAGCATATGGCTCAAGTCTGCGTTTTAGTAAAATGATTGTTTTACAAATAAATTAAATCAAATTAAAAGGGCCTTATATTTTCCCTTTTAAGATCTTAAATAGTCTTTTTTGACGGGCTGCACCGTAGCATGGTTTTTAAATCTGTAGCCACTGCCTGAACTTTACCAATTCTTGCATAAATGAAGAGCAAAGTTGTTTCAAAAGCTTCAGTCTTGCTGGTTTTCTTAATTTATTCACTCATTTATTTTGTTTAAGTGTCACTTTTGTAAGAAAACATTTCAACTCTAACCACCCTGAATGGGAATAACCTTTAGTTAAATAATGTTGCCATTAAACGAACAACAAAGTATTGGCTAATGTAGCTAGCTGGAGCAGGCAGCTCCTTCCTTTGAAGATTAACTTCAACAAACTCTGACAATTTTCCTTTGTGCAAATATTTTCTAATGGCTTTAAGCTTGTGAACAAATCCTCTGTGCTGCTTTGCTGTAATCTGTTTGAACTTTAGTTATTCCAGTAGAAAGAAAAACGGTTTTAAACTTTATGAATTTGAAATGTGCATGCTGAACTACCACTGCACATTTCTGTGAACGTACCATCTCCACTGTGAAGCAGGGAGGAGGCTGCGTCATACTGTGGGGGATGCTTTTGTTCAGCCTGTATGGACAAATTTGTGGATTTCTTTTTCTTTATGTAAAGAAGCTTTCCTGCCATTTCCTACGTTGCCATTTATGTTGAAGTCTTGAAAAACACATTGAATGGCTAAAAGAGAAGTTGATTTTATTACTAATATATTACAGTTCCCTCCAATGTAACTTTCATGCCCATTATATCTCAAAGATGTTTTTTGTTTTTAAATTACCCCTTCGGAACAAATAGAAGAAAATAAACTCAAACTGTATAAAGCTAGGAGGAAAACCAACTCATCCTGTTAAAGGGACAGTGTCATCCAAAATCTAGTTGGTTTTTTAGCTTCCCATCATGTTATAATGTTTTTCCCTGCAGTGTTGCTTTGATTCTTTCCTTTAATCTCCATGGCAACCACTCAGCTTGTACAACGCCTGGTTGGCCTTAGCTCCGCCTTCCAGGCGCAGCTCCTCCCACAATCAGCTCCTTCAGACTAGCCAGCAGCAATTAGCCAATAGCTGCTGAGCTCATTATAGGAGCTGCTGCTCAGAGCAACGTTGGTAAAAATGGTAAAGGGTTAATACAGGAGCCATGTTGGGACGACTTCCTGAAGGCGGAGCTTAAGAAAGAGTAGGAGATTTAAAGAGACAGAGGTCCAATTTCAAGACGTTAAATTATAAAGTCAAATTTCATTTAAGTCGTATTTAATGTACAGCATTTTTATGACAACAGAAGTTAACTACCCTTTTAAGTTCTCACTGCTTTTGTCCCCAAGATGAATAAAAATAAAACTTGCTATGCTACACTGATCATCCACTGAGAAGTTCTGCATTACAGTGAGTGGATGAACATAACAGAGGATTCATTCATCCAGGAGGAGCGGATGTAAAAAAAGGAAAAAGGATTTCACACAATCTGGACTCATTAGCTGGACAGAATTTGATCAGGATGTTTGCATTCGACAGAAAGGAAGTGAGCAAATGAACGAATGAGGGAGTCGGGGTGAAACAGTAACTCCTGTGGGAAAGTGGCCGTCTAAACGGCAGAGACAGCAGCACCTGTTTCCACCACTTCAGATGGAGACCAGCAGATTTCTCACACCCCGTCTGCCTCGCCAACATAATTACTAATATTACATCATCACTGTCGCTGAATTAGAGCGCCGTTCCTCTGATGATTTGACTCAGACGGTGGGTTTAAACAGACTTCTGCTGGCCTGCCTGCATCATCCAGCTCTCCCTCCTCCTCTGCGTTCGCTGGCTGCAGCGTTAAACCACCCACATTCTCTCGCCGCTCTCCAGCAGAAAACCACCCACATTCTCTCTGAAGTAGCTGCTACATCCATGTAACGTGTGGCATTTTATTTACTTAAATATCCGTTTAGCCGTTTAGTTATCCATGCCGAGTCCTGAATGGCAGCCAAGCTGAAAACGCCTGGAGGAAATTTAGTGATGTCAGCTCACATACCACTCAGCCGGTTTTATGCAGAGTAGCCAGAAATTTCACTCAAGTGAGAGTAGTGAGAGTAGCACCGCTAAACATGTTTTTACTCAAGTAAAAATAGAAATAAATCACTGAAGAGTGGAAAAGGTCTTTGGTAAAACGTCTACTCAAGTGCTGAGTAACTGATCAAATTATCAATCATTTAAAAATTACATCATCAGACCAAAATATAAAGTTCAGTGGAAATTTTGGTATTTCAAGGACCAAAATGGCAATAATTCATATCAGTAACAAAATCAGACAAGAGAAATCTGTAAAAAAAAAAAAAAAAAACTTATGAAACTTTAACAGAAACTGCAGCTGTGTGTCTGAGTCTGGTGAGGTTTTGGTTAAAACATGTTTGTTTTTCATTCAGTGGGTAGAAAATACAGACATTTTACTTAAGAGTAAAAATACTTCATAATAAAATTACTCAAGTAAAAATAAAAAGCACAGCGAAGTAAAAATATTCCTAAAAGTAAATTTTTTCCAAAAAGCTACTCCAGTAAATGTGAAGTCATTTTGACACCAGTTTATTGCTTTAAATGGTGACGTTGCGTCCTGAATGGAGTTCATTTTACCGTTATTAGAGTGGATGCAGTTTTCTGGTTGACCGCTGATCTTTAGCAGATCATTTCTGCATGTTAACAATAGTCTCCTCACTGTTGCCAACTCAACAAATTTTTTGCTACATTTATTGAAATTTCAGGCCCAGTAGGTCGACTTCACAACAGAAACATTCAGGTTGTCTTTATTTATTCTAGCAAAACAGGAAACCAAGTTGGAGGTTAACATCAGTCCAGCTGCTTCTGCCTCTATACATAAAATAAAAAACCCTTAAACTACAGAGCAATAGCTCCCAGTTATAAAATTAAACATAATAACGGCTAAGACATACAAGACATCGCAAAATTACTCCTTAAACATTGCATATGATTAAATGTGTCTAAAATATATGTGTAAACATATTACTTGTAAATAAAACGCAGAGCTGATCCACAGTTACCAACGGCAACAGAAAAAGAGGGCGGGGCTGTTGGTGACTGGTTGCTATAGTAACCACCAACTGCCAAGAGCAGCGTAGTGTAACTTAATTCACCAATAAATATGTGGAGAAACATCTTCTTTACTGAACCAAAATAAATCCAAACAAACTTCACGTCTATAATTAAAATAAAACCCTGTTACACGTGCAGTACCTCGTCGGCCACTAGGAGGCGCCCTGTTTGCGGGATACTTTAAGGAAGTGTCCCGCAAACAGGCGCAAACAGCTTCCTTAAAGCCTTCGTCGTGTTGAAGACGATGGTTCCTCCTCCTCTGTTGAGTTCGCTGTGAACCTGGGAGGAAAAACTCTCATCTGGCACCTGAGCTCACTGTTTGTTGGCAAAAAACAAAGTGTTTGCCTCTGTTATCCGTAGTTGCCATGGAAAGATTTATTGCATAATTACTGTTATTGGTAGTGAGCAGAGGATGGACCCCGAAGAGGCTGGATCCTAGACAGTGTTCATGAGTCAGAATAAAACCATGCCAGTTAATCAGATTTCCTTTTGGCTGCGGCGTTTTTTAGCGCTCAGTCGAACGGCTCTGGGTCTCTGTTCCTACAGGTCGAGAGGTGTGAAGTAATGGCTTTAAAATTTGTCACCATGCAGGTTTGCAGACAAAGTGTCTCCTGCTGCTTTAAAGCAAACAACAAAACAGGTGTTCTGTATTGTCTTTGTTGTTTTATGTTGTGAAACTTTCTCAAACCTATAAATGTTTGCGGGAAGTGAAAAGAACTTGCAACCAACACTGAGAGCAGACTATCAGCTATCTGCCAGAGTAAGCAAATACCTCTGCCTCTGTGTCATGAGGGAAATGTTTTTCTAAGCCGTGGAAGAACGAAAGAAGCCAAGGGCACAAAGAGCTCGATAATTACTGTCTTCTAAACAGGCAGCTGTTTACTAATGAAAACTTTTGTGATTTATAACATCTGGCCTGCAGTTTGATTGATTTATTAATGGAGAAATGTTTGATGAAACTGAGTCGTTAGCAGCTCACAGGCTTTTAGTCATGATTTAATCTGTTGGACCAGAGTATTTAAAATGGGAAAAATCAAGATTTTTCACTTTCAGTGATTTTATTATGGAAACCCAATTCTGCCAAAAAATAAAAGCACAACAGAAAAGTTATAATTTTAGGTTTTAGAGTCATAATTATGAGATTTAAAGTAATAAATTTTAAATTCAAAGTCATGATTTTGACTTTCAAGTTGATAATTATGAGATTCAAAGTCATAAATATTAAATTCAGAGTCATAATTTCAACTTTCTAAGTTATAACTATGAGATTTGCCCTTAATTATGACATTGAAGGTCATAATTATGATTCAGTCATAATTTTGAGAAAGTTATAATTTCGACTTCTAATTTCGACTTCTTAGGTCATAATTATGAGATTCAAAGTAATAAGATACTGAAGCAGTCTCAAAATTATGACTTTGAAAGTCAAAATTCTAACTTCGTACTTCATATTTATGACTTTAAATGTCAAAATTATGACTATCCTTGAAATGATGACTTTCCTTCTTGTAATTATGACATTAAAATGTGAAATTATGTTTTTAAAATCCATAATTAAGACTTCCTGTTGGGATTTTGGCAGGAATGGGCTTCCATAAGTAGTTGGTTTATTTTAAAAAATCGGAGAGACTAAAGACTCTTCCTTTTTTTTTAGGTTTCAACCACAGAAATAATTCAGAGTATGTGGAAAATTTTCATCAGAAATGTTGAGTTTAAGAGGCGACAAACTAACAGCCGACATTAGTTTTATGTTCATTCCCTCCATTTCTTGTGATTCATTGGTCGTGGAAATTAACAGATCCCAGACCTTTTAGTGCGCTAACGCATAGTTGAGGGTATATTTTCAGCAACAATCATCAAAAACCACAAAGTTTTTTATTTTGAGATATTAAACTCTTTATCCTCTTTTTGACTGCAACTCAAGGACAAACCAACATGTAGATCTGTTTACACAGACAGATGGCTGTGCAGTCCAAAGTCACAGTCTACCCCCACACTCTCTCTCTGTCTCTCTCTCTCTCTCTGTCTCTCTCTCTCTCTCTCTCTCTCTCTCTCTCTCTCTCTCTCTTTCTCTATCTCTCTGTTTTTCGCCTAAAGACTCTGGGCCTCTGTGTCGTTGCCCGGCAGACACTGGTCCATATCCGGTGTGATTCGGGTCGAGGCTTACCCCGGTTTGTTCATCGTTGGATTTATTTGTCGCCATGTGAAGCTAGGTGTGTCCTTGACCTTTGACCTTCATGTCAAAAGCAGCTAGAAGAGATTTTACTGTCATGGTTAGTTTTTACAGCGTGTCTGCACGTCCTTAAAAAGTCTATCAGGGTGTTTTCCTCCTGATTGTCCGGTAGGTTCAGTTTGATTAGGGACCAAAATTGCCACATTTGTTACATTTTCAGCTGATGTGGTTCACTTCTCCACTGACCTGTGTCAAATGATCCAAACTAAGTGAAAAACCTGTTCCCCTCCTCGCCTGTGGGGGCGCTGCACCAAGGACCACACAAAGCACTGCTTCCTTCCTCACTAAATGTACCAAAAATGGAGTAGCATCAGATTTTAGGATTTCTCTTTTGTCTGTGGCTAAAGACCAAGAACCATTTCTCTTGTTTGTTTTGGTTTACCCAGAATGCCCTGCGCTGTAGTCCACTTCCTGCTTTTGGAGCGGTCTCCGGTGCGCATGGTGTTCACACCAGAGTTCATGTTAATCAAACTGAGGTTTTCAGATGGACCAGAGCTCGTTTTTTTTTGATCGATTACGCGTTCCCACCCCCACAAGCGAACTGGACTTTCCATTGAAATGAACAGAAGTTGGATTAAAGTGGACTAAACGGGGCTGGTGGAAATGAACTCTGATATTCATTTATGCTTTAAAATGTCTTAAATTCATCAGAAAAAATGAATTTTTTTGTTTTTCTAATGACAATCATAGATCTTAAAATAGTTCCATCACTACAAAATGTATTGTATTTAGTTTTTCTCTTTTATGTCAGGCAAAGTTTGAGTCGCACGCAGACATCGTCATTCTGTGACCTGTTGTGGCTATCGCTAACTAGCTTCTAATATGCTTAGCTAGCTTTTATTGCCAGTTTGCTGGAGACGTTCATCTTTGCCATTGGCTGATTTCCATTGCTAACCCATTCTATGCTACATTAATTTTTTCAGGCAGTGACAGTTCATAACTGGGTCGATGGACTGCTGGTTTCCAGCTTTTGTTCTGAGGTTTCACTCGTCCTTAATGACATCCAGCATGTAGGTCATGAATCTGCTTCAGATACCTTGATGTGATCGGATTTAATTGGCCTTTCAGTTCACTGGATGCACTTCAAACTATCACTACTGAGCTTTGTGAAGAGTAGAGACTCTTCTACCTCACTTCAGATTTATTTTCTTCTTGTCTGAAAAGTTGCTAAATTCAGGGGACAGTGGCTGATTTTAAACCTTCGAGCTACTGGACAAGATTGGTAAATATTCCAAAATTAAGAAAATTTGTTGGTGCAGCCCTATAATTTAGAGATTCATATTCATAATATGTGTTTTTAATTTCCATTTGCATGATTTATCGTTTCTTTCTTGGTATCAAAAACTGGATGATCAAAGTTTTCACTGGTGTTTTGGATTTAACTAGCCCATTGTGTATTTACAGAGACTTCATATTTCATTTTATTTGTTGTTTTGTTTATTTATTTTAGATATTTAAAATGTCTTCCAGTTCCAGTGTGAAATGTTCATTAGAATTTAAAGTTTATCTTTGACAATGTGTTGTTGCATTATTATTTCCATTATATTACTTGAAAATTGTTTCAAAGCCACAATCCCAATAATTCCTGGGACAAAATTAAAATGAGTTATGCTGACAGGTCTGGTTGAAACTATCCTGAAAAATGAGGTTTAACAAAAATCTCTTTTTGTGTTTGTGGTACTAATTTAGAATATTTGGGTGTATGTATCATTACGGGTTATAACTTGCATCATGTAAGGTTGAGCTGTTTAGTGTAAGTAAACAGCTCCCCAAACACCATCAGGTGGGAGTGATGGTGGGAAAATCACTCCCACCTGTAGGAGTGATGGCTACTCCTGCAGGTGGGAGTGACCATCACTTTGTTACAATGTTTTTCACCATTTTTTCAAAAAATCTGCAATAAACTCACAATTATGTGTTGGTGTGAAAAAGTGCTGGGATTTGTTGATGTTTCTCAAGATAATTTGCAATAATCTGTAGGATCTAATTGATGTATTTTGGCACTAAAGACATAAAAACTGTTTTGATTTGATTGATAAAATGATGTTTATGCACACTGTTATCTTGAAGGTTCATTTTATGTGTCCCTTTAACGTCTAGAGGGCCACATAAAGAGCCCTGACGGTCCGGATTTGGCCCCCAGACCTCGAGTTTGACGCATGTTCCAAGAAGCTACAGTAGTTTATGTAACATTTTCTCATGTGAAAGCCTCAGAGCCAGGCTGTTGCATCAGATTGTGCCTCCTCGCCTAACATTGACCCCCATGTGACCCTGCAGCCCAGCACTCTGCCCCAGGGAACCATCAACATGAACCAGTGCCTGGACGTGCTGGACGGCGAGGCGCGGACGGGCCAGAAGAGCTCCCTGTGCATCCTCACCCCCGACAAGGAGCACTTCATCCGGGCCGAATGCAGAGAGATCATCAACGGGTGAGGCATGGGCTGTTACCGTGACAACGGGCCATCACCACCTGCCTGTGACATCATTCACATTCAAAAATACGTCACTGATCCCAAAGGGAAATGAAATGTTGTCGTAACTCATTAATTCCAATTCTTCAGTTACTGTAGATAGTGATGACTGTTGGCAGGAAAGTTCTCCTATAGCAGTGTGTGATTTTATTTTTTTTCCATATATTTTTACAAGAAATTAATTACTCAAGAGTAAAAAAAGTATTTGGTAAAAAGTACTGAGTAACTGATAAAATGATCAATAGTTTAATATTTAAAAATATCATCAGATGGACCAAAATATAAAGTCAAGAGGAAATTTTGGTACTTTAAAGATGAAAATTACAAATAATTATACAAAAAATAACAGAATCAGGCAAAATAATTTTCCCAAATCAGTTTCTTTCAGTAAAAAACTCATAAAACTTTAACAGAAACTTCAGGTATCTGATTAATTCTGGTTAAAACATGTTTGTTTTCCATTCAGTGGGTAGAAAATCCAGAAATTTTACTCAAGTTGAGTAGAAATACGTCACAATAAAATTAGTCAAGTAAAAGTAAAAAGTACAAAAACTCCTAAAAGTCAATTTCTTTGAAAAAGTTCTTAAAGTAACTGAGTAAATGTTGCTGGTTCCCACCCAATTGTGGCCAAACAGATTTTATGTTAAGTGGACTTGGCTGCAGCTGAGGCTGTACCGCCCCCTGCTGTCCGCTTCAGGCTCTGCATTGGCTCACATTCCTCCATCCAACATTTCTCTCTGACATCAGACTTTCTGAGCAGAGACTTCAACTCTCAAGCTTTAGTCTCCATAATTTGGCTCCTGCCTTTGTTTCCGAGCCGCTTCCTCTGTGGCTGCTGCTCGCTCTGTGCAGATATTCTTGGAGAAATGTGACTCACTGCACCCACTCTTCACATCGCTACCTGCTCCATCACCATCACCTCCCACTCTGCCTCATCTGGCCTCCATGTGTCGTTACCGGAGCAACTGATGGTGCAAATCATGTTTATTTACTGTTTTCCTCATACTTCAACTATAAGTGCCTCTATTAAATAACAAATGGTGTGATTAAAGTTTAAGGTTTTTAACCATTAAAGACCAACAAAATGAAAAAAAAAAGAATTAATGTTGGTTATTTTGAATAAATTAAGTAATTTTGCTCCATTTTATTGAGACGTTTTAGTGATTTTAGCTCCTCATTCATCACATGATTTAATCAGAAATGGCTGACACTTTAATGATTCATCCGATTCAAGCTCAATGTTCTGTTGAATCCAGTTAAGCCCACTTAATCACCATAAAATGTTTTTTTTTATATATATATCAATGCCAAGATTTAAAAAGTGCAACAAAAATAATCATTTTGCTGGATTCCCTCACTCAGTGTTTACAGTTTCTGTTGCTACGGATCATTGACTGCACAGTTTATACACTAAAATGTTCTTTTAAGAAAGTTAATTCACTAAATGCTAATTTTCTAACCGTTTTTAACGATAAACCTTTTATATTCCATAAAATAAGAGAGGAACAAAAATTTGCACCTTCAAATATGAAAAAAGTTCATATATTCACCTTCAGTAATAAAATTCATCCATTTATTCCTATATGTTCATAAAAAAAAGCGTTTAAAATGTTGAATAAGTTTTAGATGTTTTTTTAAATCATCACTTTTCTGCTAAATAATGTTTTATTTGTATTTTAAATGCATTAACCAATTTGGTACCAAAGGATTCAGCAGCTTGTTTTTGAGTAAACTAAGCAGTGCAGTGTGTGAAATCAGTCGGTGTGTGTGTGAAATCAGTCGGTGTGTGTGTGTGAAATCAGCTGGTGTGTGTGTGAAATCAGTCGGTGTGTGTGTGAAATCAGTCGGTGTGTGTGTGAAATCAGCCGGTGTGTGTGTGAAATCAGCCGGTGTGTGTGTGAAATCAGTCGGTGTGTGAAATCAGCTGGTGTGTGTGAAATCAGTCGGTGTGTGAAATCAGTCGGTGTGTGTGAAATCAGCTGGTGTGTGTGTGAAATCAGCTGGTGTGTGTGTGAAATCAGTCGGGGTGTGTGTGAAATCAGTCGGGGTGTGAAATCAGTCGGTGTGTGAAATCAGCTGGTGTGTGTGTGAAATCAGTCGGTGTGTGTGTGAAATCAGTCGGTGTGTGTGTGAAATCAGCTGGTGTGTGAAATCAGTCGGTGTGTGAAATCAGTCGGTGTGTGAAATCAGTCGGTGTGTGTGTGAAATCAGTCGGTGTGTGTGTGAAATCAGTCGGTGTGTGTGTGAAATCAGTCGGTGTGTGTGTGAAATCAGTCGGTGTGTGTGAAATCAGTCGGTGTGTG
>NW_006800402.1:279390-287819 GCF_000485575.1 Poecilia formosa | reverse complement strand
TCAGCCGGTGTGTGTGTGTGAAATCAGCCGGTGTGTGTGAAATCAGCCGGTGTGTGTGAAGTCAGCCGGTGTGTGTGAAATGAGTTGGTGTGTGTGAAACCAGCCGGTGTGTGTGTGTGTGAAATCAGTCGATGTGTGTGTGTGAAATCAGTCGGTGTGTGTGTGTGTGTGTGAAATCAGCCGGTGTGTGTGAAGTCAGCCGGTGTGTGTGAAATGAGTTGGTGTGTGTGAAATGAGTTGGTGTGTGTGAAACCAGCCGGTGTCTGTGTGAAACCAGCCGGTGTGTGTGTGTGCCTGCGGTGAAGGTTCGGCGCCTGTAACAGCCGGGTGTTTCTGGCTCCGTCAGGTGGCAGGACGCGCTGACCGTCTATCCCAGGACCAACAAGCAGAACCAGAAGAAGAAACGCAAAGTTGATCCTCCCACTCACCAGGTACGGACTCGCCTCAGACGGCCGGCGTTTTCTCACTCACCTGAAAGAGCCGAGCCGTCGAATTCAGAGAAAAAAAAGGTCTTTTTTAACCTTTATTTTTGTTTTTTCAGTGTTACATAATCCTCCACTTTAGATCCATTTTTGGCTCTCATTTCGGTGCGTTTCAGAAATTTTTTTGAAATTTTCAGATTAATTTCATAAATTTTCTAGAAAAAACGTGGACTTTCCTGAGTTTCTACAGTCCAAACTTCTGCTTTTTTCTCTAAAATTTGAGTGTTTTGGCAGAAATGTTCTGGTCCTTTTTGCTTTTGATTCTCTCTACATATTGACCCCAGCAGGCCGCCGTATTAGCCGCCTGGTCTCAGGTGAACTCCGTCCCGTTGTGCTAAAGTTAGCCGTGTCTGTCTGGCCCGATGGGATTAGCGGTTCTGGACACCGCGGCCCGTTAGCATGCAGGTGTCGACTGGATGAAACCTTGGCTGGCTCACAGCGGCTGCAGCTGGATTTTCCCCTTGTAAGAAAGTCGCAGGTCTCCATTACATAGAACGCTCTCCTGTTAAACATAGACATACGATACAGGAATATAACCGCAGGCCACCCAGTGCAGCCCAGAGCTGCGTTGGCAAAGACAGATAGATCTCTGTGAAGTTTTTCTGGTTCCTGTAATGACGGCGCCCTGACCTCGTTTTGCTCATTTGTCCCATTGTGATCCCGTCGTTCATCTTTTTTAATCCAGCACAAGCCCTTCCTGTAGATAAGCATCCATGTTTTTATCCAGTTCCTGCCTCACTGGAGGAAATCCCAGTTCATTTACTGGTCAACAAATACAGATTTAGGCAGCAGCTGAAGATGTAAAAACCTTTATCTCTCTTTATCTTTATCTCTAAATGTGTTTTTTTTCCTGCTTCTGCATCTTCCAAATATTTCCAGGATATTTTTGGCACCAAATCTCATTTTTAACTGTAAATTTAATGATTTCTGCAGTTGATCATTTTTATTTTAACCATTTCATTTCTATTTTTAGGTGTTAAAAAAAGAAAAATGATGAATAAATTTTCTTCTGTGGGATAATTATATTTGTAGAAAATTATGTAAAAAAAAAAGCAAAAAAATGTTTTAAACTAAATAGAAAAGTGTAAGTTGGCCTTAAATATGCTAATCACAGGTCTTAAATCCTGTGCAGTTTGTTTTTCTCGCTGGACATTTTTTAGTCAGGCAAACATTTCAGACGCCTTAATGCCGTTCGCTAGCGAGTTTTTTTCTTTACGTCTGTCAGAATCGGTTCATCTTTGCCACTGGCTCCTTCTGTTGCATCCTGTAAAAAAAGATTAAACATTTCTACAGTATAAAATAAGCAGTTTCCTTTTGTACATTTCTGTTGTGATGCAGGTCTTAAATTTCATTCATAATGGTCTTAAAATGTCTTTAAAATCATTAAATTTGAGCTGGAAAACCTTCAGAAACCCTGTTAAAACTATTAGCTCATTTTAGTCAGTTATTAATTTCAGGTTCAGATCCTTGGCTTAAATGTTTGCTCTCAGACTTTTAATCCACAAACTCGTTTATTAACTTGGCTGATGTTTGATTTATGTTGTTTTTTGCACAATTATATAACTATAATTAGGGTTAGCAGCATCTAAACAGGCTCCGCCGCTCGTCTGCCGTCAGTTTCTGTCATCGTCTCCTTCCATGAAATGACAGACTGTCGCTGGTGGATATTTAGCTCCGAGTTGAGGTTTATATTTTCCACACCTCACTGTGTCAACACCACTTTTCCACTCAGGGCTCCCCTCCCATGTTTATGTATGTTTGCAGCGACACGTGCTTAGCGCTGTTGAAAATAATCGGCAGCATGTCGACCTGAGGGCTAACGTCTGCTCTGACTGGAAAACATTTCAGTTTGCACTCTGCTTTCAACCTTTTAAATTAAATAAACAGTTTCTACATACTTTTACTGCCTCGGTTTTAACTACTGTAAAAATTCTGCTGGATAAATATCTGAAACTTTGGGATTACTTCCAGAAATCTTTTAGAAGAAAACATGGAAATTTCAGCATTTGAAGAGTCAAACATTTGTTAGGAAAAACTCAGACATTATGAAATTAATCTAAAAAAAATCTTTAAAAATATGAACATTTTTGAGTTTGAAAAACTGAAATTTTGCATTTAATAACAGAAATTTTCTTTAAAAATAAACAAAAAAAACCATGGAAATTACTGTGTGAAAAGTTGAAAATTTGCTAGAAAAAAACTGAAATTTTGGGATTAATCACAGAAATTTTGTTTGAAAAAATATGGAATTTATTTATTTAAAAAAAATTGACTTGAAAAAAACTCAGAAATTTTGGGATTCTTCTCCAAAATTTTCTTCAAAAAATATAAAAATTTCTGAGTAGAACATGTTCAGACGAATTAGCAGTCACACGTTTAGATCTGTTGAAAATAATCTCAAACTTAGTTTTTTTCCTGCTCGGACTGGAAAAAGGAAAAATGCGTTTCGGTTTCAGTTCCGCTTTCCAACCTTTTGTCTCATTAAGTGAACATTTATTTTCCTGCCTGCGTCTGAACGATCTAACGTGGAGAGCTTGTGTGATTGGCAGGACGGCGTTTCGCTCCCCCAGAGTTTTTCCACTGAAGACATGAACGGAGACTCCGTGAGTTTCGGCCCAATCAACCCGTCTGCTCTGCTGCTTCCTGCAGATAATCACTACGATCCCTGATTCTGGTGCAAACCCAGTCATTTTAGCGCAGCAGCATGTTGGATTTCTAAGAAAGTTGATGATTTCTTCGCTTTAAATTTTCCTCCTGCAACAGTTTGATGGACCTGCTGATCACTGAAAATGCTGTAATATTTCTGCAAAATATTTTATTTCTGTTTCCAGCAGAATTGCAGGTTTGTTTGCTGTGATCGAGCTCCTGCTGATTGTTGCTCTCTTTGCTTCGTCGCTGGCAGGCAGGGCTGGGCGATGTGGATTAAAACAAAATCACAGATTATTTTCATGCCTCATCTCCAATTTTCTTTTCTATAAAAAAATCACAAATGCTGAAAATTATTTCAGTCATTCCTTTTGTACGTTATGCAGTGAGGTAATAAAAACTATAATAAAAACACAATTTTACGTCTTAAAAATGTGATAAAATGCGATTTAATGAGCACCTCAGTGTTTTTACTTCTACATCTGTTCAGATTTGTGTCAAAGTCCTGCTACTGATAATAATTTGATGCTAATCTCTTAAAAGTAAAATAGACCCCAAAGTTTAACTTCACAAGACGCTCAGCATTCCTCATTGTTTTGATGACTTCTAATAAAATTACTAATTTATTCTCCTAATATTATAAATGTTTCTGGTAAAATTAAAACTTTGTTGTCCTATTTTGTGACTTCATTGCTGTACAGCAGTTTTCATGTAATGAGTTTTTTCTCGTAATCCAGAGGAAAAAATCGAAGCCTGTCCTAATATTTCGTCATAAAGTTGATCTGAACTCAAAGTTAACAGAAGCTGTAAAACAAGATGGCCGCTCTTGGCGTGATGACATCACTCTGAGCGTATTGATGAAACACCATCCAAAAACCAACTGATTGATCAATAAGACGTATTGATCGCCCAGCCTTACTGCTAACTTCAATCCAACAACCTTGCAAGCTTTGCAAGAAGTGCGTAATTGAAATGAAAATGTAACTTTTCCACGTCTTCCTTTGTTCCTGTGCGCTCCCCTTGTAGTCGATCTGTGACCTTTCCTCCTGTTTTGCCCTCTCCCCCCTCTGCCCCCGTCCCCCGCCTCGCCCTGCGCCCCAGGAGCCGGGCCCGGCCAAGGTCACGGTGACCAGCGGCGGCGGCGGCAGCATCCCCTGCCTCCCCGGCAGCATGGCCGACGCCGAGCAGGTCCCCACCAGCCGCGCCACCCTGTGGCAGGAGCAGAGCCGCTGGGGCCGCGCCGCCATCCCCTGCAGCCGCAGCGCGTCCTGCCTCAGCCAGCTGGGCCAGAGCCAGCCGGACGCCGCCGTCGCCACGCGAGACGGTGAGGAAACCGCCAGGTTACCAGATTGCATCAGGTGGTTCTCTGCATCACCTGCAGGGCTGTGAGCATCTTCAGGTTCCTGTGACCAGCCTGGACGATCTTATTAGAAAATACCCGTGTAATAAAACAGAGCCTGGAAAAGGTGCTTTACCTGCTGAAATATTCCAGACTTTCTCATGTTACAACCACAAACTTTCCAGGTTTTTATTGTAATAACGTTTTGCATCTTTCCTCTTTAGTCTTGATTAAAGGCCATTCTGGATGATCTTTACTTTGTTATGAATGAAATCCCAGTGAACTCATGAAATAAAACGTATTTCCTGCCGTCTGCAGACAGGATGTTTGACTTGACGTGTTCCTGCGTTTCAGACGGCGGCGCCGGCGGCTCAGGCCGGAAAGTCCGAGTGGAGAGCGGATACTTTTCCCTGGAGAAGACCAAGTCGGAGCCGAACCCGGCGCCTCCTCAGCACCTGCCCCTCTCCTCCTCGGCGTCCTCCTCCTCTATAGGAGCTTCCAGGTACGAACCGGACCTCCCCGCCGCCCAGCGCTCCCCGGACCCGCTCCCCTCCCCTAAAGCTCTGGTTTCCCCGAGCTACTCCACCATCAGCTCCTCCCAGAGCTCCCTGGACTCCGAGCCCAGCAGCCGGGCGTCGCCCACTTGGGAGGCGCGCGGCCGGGCCGGAGGAACCGCGCGCGGCGTCGGGCGGGTCGGCCGGTCCGGCAGGGAGTACACGGCGCTGTCCGACGTTCCCCGCGCCCGCATCCTGAGCTACAAGGACGCCTTCCGCTCCGAGAAGAGGCGGCAGGAGCTGCGGGAGCGGACCCGCAGCCCCGGCAGGGAGGAGGTGGTGCGGCTGTTTGGGGAGGAGCGCAGGTGAGAACAAACCTCCTCCTGTTACTCTAACCGGTTTTTTTCTTATTCTGTGTGTTTTTAACACTTTGAATTGTGTCTGCCTGAAAGGTGCCTTATAAATAAAGTAGATTTTATCACAAGCTGCGTTTTCAATACAAAACTTTCTGCTAATGTCAAAAAATACAATTTCACACCGGAGGTGTTTCCATTAAACATGATTAAAATCAAACCTGAATAAGTTTCTTCACACAATAAGACATTAAAAAACATCCTGCAACCACTTCCTGTCGTCTTCTTCCTCATGGCTCCAGTGGCGACATCCAGCAATAATCAATTAATCACAATAAATTAAAACAAACTCGATAATTTCCATTTATTGTTTTTCTACCAACAGCTGGAAAAAAGTCTTTATTCTGGTGTTTTGGTCTCAACTGGCTTATTTTTTTCGAAGGACAATTTTGTCCACAGAGAATTATAATTAATTTTATTTGTTTTTCTTTATTTTGGATATTTAAATGTCTTCCAGCTCCAGTGTTAAATGTTTGTTAGAATTTAAAGTTCATTTATCTTTGAAAATGTGCTGTTCAATTACAGTAATTATATTACTAGAAAATGGTCTCAAAATAACAATATTATCGTTTATCACAGTAACTTCTGGGACTATTTGCTACGTGACGGATCTAACTCCACTGCAGTTTTACTAAATAAACCAATTTGAGAGCAAAAAAAAAAAAGCGCCTCATTCTGGGGCCAAAACGTTTTAGCAGAGAATTGGGTTTAGCATATTTTTATTAAATTAATTTATTTTTGAAATGTGGTCAATGGAAACGCAGCGACTGTTGAAATGCATTTACTGCAGGAGATTTATTAACCTGAATATTAAGAGCTTTAGACTGTATGTAGCAGTGGTGGGCACTGCTAACTAAAACGTTGGGTTTGGTAACTCTGAAGCAAAAAGGAGGCTCCCGTCCCCTAGAGGGCGCAAGAGGGATGTTAAACTTTTGGGGGATATGGAGGAAAAACAATTAGATTGAATTTCGCATTGTCTTTAATCAAATTTTTTATTGAATTTTCTTTTCCATCACACTAGAAAATCTAAATCTTCCTATAAATCTTTGTTCTAGTGCCAAACTGACTTAAACGTAACTTTCAGCAGCACTGAAAAGGTGAACTGCTGCCTAAACAAACTTCAAAATAAAAGCATGAATATAAAGATCTAATAAACTAATTGAACATTTGAAAATAAAAAAAATTTGAGGAAGTTAGGTGCGCTAAACATTTTCAAAGTAAGCTAAAGTACTAACTAAAATATTAGCTCTGCATTAGCAGTGCCCACCACTGATATAACTAGTTCCTGCCATGCTTTAAACATTCAGCTTTCCAGTAGTTTAGCACCACTCTGTGTCTTTACTCTGTTTGCTCCTGCTTGCTGCCGTTGCGCTCCACTGGGTTCGGTTCTGGGGAGATAAATGCTCATTTTCTGGTGCTTTCTACCTTTTGCTCCTGCTGCCTTGCTAGTTTCTTTTGTTGTTTCGATCTTTTCCAGGGCTTGTGAACCGAGCTTCTCAGAGCTAAAGCCCAGCCAACCCTTCCACCCCCTGCTGCCCCCTGCTGGTCACCGCTGATTCCTGCTTTCTCTCATTTCATCTCTGCACCAGCTGGGAGCGCACACTCGCACCGTTTCACCTCATTTCCTTTGTACATTCAGTTTAACCTCTCCAGATTGAGTTACTCATTTCTAAGACATTTGCTCTTACGAGTTGCAGTGCCTTCAGGTAACGTTGACTGTTTTCATTGCTGCTGCCTCGGCAATATGTATAATGAGCCATTCTTGGAATAATTATTTCCTCTTTCATCATTTAACACCACTGTTCAGCTGTAGGTGCATCTTTGTGGAGTTATTACCGTTATTCAGCAACAAAAGGACATTAATATTGAAAAACATTGAAAGTTTTCCTTAATTCTGGTTTTAACTCATCAAAACTCTCATATTGTAATATTTTTGGTATTCTGTGTTCTTATTTATATTGACTTTCATCTGTTTTTTATGGAGCCCCCTATAGGACATGGGGGGAATTTCTATTGTTTTCATGTTTTTATGCAATGACAGTATTATGTGCAATCCCATCTTAACCTTTCACAAACATGAACACAAAGTTAGATTGATTTTCAACAAAGAGTTAAGAATGTAGAAAAATGTAGAAGGTTTTAAATGTGCTGTTTATCTCTAACACACTATACCGTTTATTGGTGTTATTTTATTTAATTTATTTAATATTTAATCATATTTAAATACGTATATTCTCACACTTGTATATATATTTTTAGAAATGTTGTGGTTATATTTCTATTTACTAATAATTAGCACTTGGATGGGACTAGCTTGTCAACAAATAATAATTTCCCATGGAGGATCAATAAATTATATTCTATTCTGTAATAGACCAGGCTGTATTTACTAATTGTGATTGAACGTACAGAAAATAATTCTCCATGTCCACTAGGGGGCTCCATAGTTTTTGAAGAAATGACTGATCGGTGCGTTTTTTTTTGTTTTTTGTTTTTTGTTTGTTTTTGTAGGAGATCTCAGATCATCGGCCGGTTTGAGGAGAACCAATCAGTGGAGCGTATGGACACAAGCAGCAGCGGCGGCCATGACACCTCGGCTAACACGACTGCGATCCAGAGACAAAGCCGGAGCGAGAGACGTTGTCTGGATGGGAAACACGTACGCCGCTGTCCTGATGGTTGATTAGTGCTGAAGTGAAGCCGGACGCCTTCGGTTTCTGATGGTTTTGTGATTTTTAGGAGATGTCACTGGACACGGGGAAGGACCGCCTGGCGCCGGACGTCTCCAGCTCCAACTTCCTCAACTTACGAAGAGCAAAGTCTCTGGACCGCAGAGCCTCAGAGTCTTCAATGACGGTCAGTGTGGCGACTAAAACCACCAGCTGAACATCTGTCTGTCCGTCTGTCAGTCCATCCATCCATCCATCCATCCATCCATCCATCCATCCATCCATCACCCATACATCCATAAATCCATCCATCCATCCATCCATCCATCATCCATCCATCCATCATCCATAAATCCATCCATCCATCCATCCATCCATCATCCATC
>NW_006800402.1:261812-279144 GCF_000485575.1 Poecilia formosa | reverse complement strand
TCCATCCATCCATCCATCCATCCATCCCACCATCCATCCATCCATCCATCCATCCATCCCACCATCCATCCATCCATCCATACATCCATAAATCCATCCATCCATCCATCCATCATCCGTCCATCAACCATCCATCAACCATCAACCATCCATCAACCATCCATCATCCATAAATCCATCCATCCATCAACCATCCATCCATCCATCAACCATCCGTCCATCCATCAACCATCCATCATCCATAAATCCATCCATCCATCAACCATCCATCATCCATAAATCCATCCATCAACCATCCGTCCATCCATCAACCATCCATCCATCCATCCATCCATCCAACCATCCATCCCAAAGGGTTCATAAAAACAAGTGTAAGAGGGGTAAAAAAAATCTTGGCTATAAATTCTGAAAACAAAATTTAAAAAAGCATTTCTGCAGCTATCAACACTACAAACACAACATTTTACCAAATATTTTTGTACAGTTTCCAGTGCAAATATCTTTGTACAAAACTAATTTACAAGATATAGAAGCTTGTTTAAGTCAATAATTTCTTAATATTGATAGAAATGCTCAGGTTTCTCTGGTTTGTAATTGCTCTTATAACACTGGAAAAAATGTCTTATAAGTGAAATAATCAGCCAGTGGAGCTAGAACTTGGTTGCTAGGTAACGGCTGGGCTCGGCTGGCGTTGCTAGGTAACGGCTGGGCTCGGCTGGCGTTGCTAGGTAACTGCTGGGCTCGGCTGGCGTTGCTAGGTAACGGCGCCAGTAGAACTAGAAGTTTCTCACCAATATTAAGGAACTATTTAATCAAAACAAGTTCCTATATCTTGCTGAAAAGTTAGTTGTAAGTTAGTTTTGTCATCTTTTAAGCTCACTAAGATATTTGCACTGGAAACCAGAACAAAACTACTTGTTAATATTTTGTGTTTGTGCAGTGAATCTGCTTAAATCTGCATCGGTGACTCCCAGTCTGACTCTGCGGCCTGTTTCGGGGTAATCCAGTCAGCGTGTGGCTGATTTCTGTGTCCCGGCTGCAGCTGCCAAACCCCCCCCCACTCCATGCACACGTCTACATACACCACTGCCGCCACTGCTGCCGATTATAAATAACCAGCTCAGAAGCAGGCAGAGTTGCGTGGCAGAGACAGAAACAGATTGTCAACAAATGAGTTAAAGGCGATCAGAATGACTCTGTGCCAGGCGGTGACTCCTCACCGGATGAAACTCAACCAAAACAAGGTACCGCCGCCGATCACACGGCTCATTTCTAGACGAATGTTCTGAGTTTGGCGTCTATAAACGGCCTGCAGGTTGCTCCAAGGCAGCAGTTTGTGTTTCACAGGGACGGTCCAGGTCCCGCCAGTCAGTCTGCAGTCGAGGCTCCGCTTCCGAACTTAACGAGCAAACGCTTCACAACTTTATCTGCCCCAAAGATTATCAGGTTTTCTGTCGGACATTTCTCTGCAGAAACTGGAGGAACGTGTAGCAAACAGTTTCAGATATTTATTTTAAAGCCCTTTATGTTCCATATGAATCAAACTCAGAACACTGAAAAACATTAAAGAAAAGAAAAAAATAGGATTTTTATCTATTTTTAAATCAATATGTGATTTTAAAATTTCCTACTTATAACAACCTGACTGTCAGAAAATATAACTAATTATCCTTCTGTGCGTCGTCTTATAAATATTGGTTTAAAAATTAATTTCAGTGGGATTTTTTATGGACGAACCGATTCACTTTTTCACTTCCGATACCGATATCGGTGGTTTAGTATCGGCCGATACGATACAGAGAAAACATGCTGAGTTCACTTAAATGTTTGTTTCTTTTAAAACACAGGCATAAATTAATTACAGATTTATTTGATAACTTAAAGACACATCAACACATTCATAAAAAATGAAACGTAACATTTAAAATGGCCAAATCTGAGTGTTTTTAAATCATAGTTTAAAAACACTAAATGTTTTCTGGACTCATTTTTAGATTTATTGATTGCAAATGTACATATTTCTATGTGCATGCTTCTTTCTATTTTATTTTATGTATTTATTTATATTTACATCGCACTTTAATGTGAATATTCTTTATAAACTTTATTTTTCTCACGGTTTTATTTGTATTTAATGATACTGGATGGAGTAGTTTGTTAAATAATCAATTTTATTATTTTATTTATTTTATTATGTATTTTAAAAACAAACTTTTTCCTTAAATAAAAACTATAATTATCAAGAACTTATTCAAAATATAATTTAGCAATAAAAAAAAGAAAGATTTGTTGAGCATTTTGAATACTTGGAATTGCGATTCTCTATATAACAGATTTTTTCTGCGTCTCTAATTAAATGATAAATATTATTATTATTATCTATTTGCTTTTTCTGCAGCCGGATTTGCTGAACTTTAAGAAAGGATGGATGACGAAGCTTTATGAAGACGGAGTGGTAAATTTGACTCATTAGCAGGATTAAATCTCCTCTGCTGCTTGGCTGATTTAATGTAACCGACTTTTATTTTTCTCTTTAGTGGAAGAAACACTGGTTTGTGCTGACAGACCAGAACCTGAGGTTCTACAAAGATTCGATCGCTGAGGAGGTGAGGAGTTTATTGTTCTTTAAAGCTGAATTAAAGAGGCAGTGTCATGTAAAATGGATTTTTTCTTTTTGCTTTAAATCGTGTTTCAATGTTTTTCCCTCATCAAAAACAAACATGAAGTGTTGATTTGATTCTTTCATGCATGTCTGAGAAATCCTTTAATCTCCATGGCAACCAAAAACCTGGGTGGACCTAGCTCCGCCTCCCAGGTGAAGCTCCTCCCACATCAGCTCCTTCAGACTAGCCAGCAGCAATTAGCAACCAGCTGCTGAGCTCATTATAGGAGCTGCTGCTCAGAGCGACATGTTAAAGGGTTAATAGAGGAGCCATGTTGGGATGACTTCCTGGAGGCGGAGCTTCAGAAAGAGCAGGAGTTTCTTAAAGAGACAGAGGCCCAGTTTCAAGATGATAAATTAGGACAGGGGTGGCCAAGTCCAGTCCTCGAGAGCCACCATCCTGCAAGTTTTAGAAGTATCCTTACTCCAACAGACCGGGATCAGCTCTACAGAGGCCTGATAACGAGCCAGTCATTTGATTCAGGTGTGTTGAAGCAGGGATGCATCTGAAACTTGCAGGATGGCAGCTCTCGAGGACTGGACTTGGCCACCCCTGAATTAGGAAGTCAGATTTCTTTTAAGTCGTATTTGATATATAAACTGAAGGTAACAACAGCTGTGTTTCCATTGACCATATAGTTGCACAATTCGACTTTTTGAAAATAAATTTGCTTAATGGAAAAACGTAAAGTTTGAAAAAACGTAAAGTTTTGGCGCTAGGATGAGGTGTTTGTTTTGGCCAGGTAAGTTTGGTTGATTTTATAAATCTCATCACACGAGTCACATGATCAACAACCAGATGTTACTACTGGTGGAAACCAAGAAGAAGACGACAGGAAGTGGTGCAACATGTTTTTAATGATCAAACTTTTTCATGTGTGATTGTAATTTAAATTCTTATTTAATAGAAACACTGCGGTGGTAACATTAGCAGAATATCGACAAAGATTTGAGCTAGTTTGTAATGGAAATGCAGCCGCTGCTATAGAATAAACAGGGCACTTTAAGCCCTAAAATATTAATTCTCTCCTGATTCTGACCCGTTTTCTTTCAGGCCTCGGAGCTGGATGGCGAAATCGACCTCTCCACATGTTACGATGTCAAGGAGTTTCCCGTCCAGAGGAACTACGGCTTCCAGATCCTTGTGAGTGTCGATGTTTTCTGGTCGTTTCTGATGCGACGTTGTTAATCTGAACATGAATCTGCCCGTCTATAAACAACCCCAGACTCCCTGTGGTTCTGGTATCAGGCTTCCTCGCTGCTTATTGTCTGACATGGAGGATGGCACTTTGGTTTGCCATCTCTGTGACATCAGTGTGTTTTAAATTAGATGCAGCCGTCGCCACCTCTTCCTCTCTTAATCCGCGCAGCCAGACCCGTCTTTGTTTACATGAGGAACCGCAGGGAAAACATCCAGAGGGAATCCGATTAATCATAATTCAGTGGAGCAAAAATACCAACACAGTCGCCCGTTTGGTAGCGTTAGTCTAGAGGAGGCGGGGCGGCGAATCGGTTTTATTGGTTCATGGAGATTTTGGTTTTTCAAGATTTAATTTATGGAAAATCAGATTTTAATCAACTTGAATTAAACTTTTTTTTTTCCAGATTCTGACCTTTTCTAAGGATTCAGACTCTTCTGAGATCAAAAGTCAGAAAAATTCAGAATTCTGAGAAAAATTCAGAATTCTGAGGCAAAAAAAGTCAGAATTCCACAAAAAATCAAGGATATTTTCATAAACTTCATTAAAGACACGGACATACTTTTCTTATTGTTAGTTAGCTTTACCCGTTTTGGGAAAGTTATAATTACCAAAGTTGTGAACAGAACATTTTGTCATAGTTTACCTTCTCCCTGCTGCAGAAGGCTGAATACTGTAACAAGACACCATTAATAACATTAATACATAATAATAGTGCACTGAAACTACCTTCTTTAGTTCATCTGTTTTTATTTTGTCTCCAAATTCCCCTGAAATGCTTTAAAGCGGTTTAATTTTACCGTTTCATGCCGTTTTGTGTGATTATTTTTGGTTTTGAACATCTGAAATGTGTTTTCTGATGAAACGCTGTGCCTGCCTGCTCCCAGTGTAAGGACGGCGCCTGCACGCTGTCTGCCATGACCTCCGGGATCCGCCGCAACTGGATCCAGGCCATCATGAAGAACGTCCGGCCCACCGTCGCCCCCGACGTCACGCGGTAATCCCCGGCCCGGTCAACGCCGGCAGACGCCTCATTTATCTAAACGCCGCCTCCTGCCCCTCCTCACCCACTCTCCCCTTCTTTCTCTTCCTTCTTCCGGTGTTTTCTGCCCACTTCCAGGAAAAACATCTCTCTGAAACTGTCCGTTCTGAAGCCCAGGTTGGAGCGCTTGTGTGTTGAATTTCAAGCCGTGATGTAATCGCTCAGCAGTGTCCGTCCCGGCGTGCTTGTGGTCATGTGACTCATGTGCTTCAGCAGAGGCCAGAATAAAACTGATGCTGCAGAGCAAACAGCCGGTTCAGACAGACAGACAGATCTGACACTGACTGCAGTATTACATTTACAGAAACACTCTGTTCTTTATGATGCAGTGTTAGAAAAACAGGAACAATAATTATGAGAATAAAGTCATAATATTACCAGAATAGATGTAATATGAGAATTAAAGTCATGATAATACTAGAATAATATTCTTAATGAGAATCAAGTAAAAATATTTTTAGAATAAAGTTGGAATAACACAAAAAATGTTACATTGAGACAAAAGTCATCATTCATAATATGATAAAAAATAACAGAATAAAGAGGAATTTTATTATAATATTGCAAGATTAAAGTTGTACAACAGTAAAGTTATAAAGATACCAGAATAATTGTACTTACACAAAATAAAGCCATAATAATGAGAATAAAGTTTAAAATTTTAACAAAGTAAAGTCTCAGTAATACGAGAAAAAAAGTTGTAGTAGTACAAGAATAATCATAATAAGAGAATGAAGTTGTCATAATATAAAAACAATTATATTAATAATTAAGTAGGATTACCAGAATAAATCTTTTAATCTGTAAAAATATCAGAATAATGTAAAAATATTAACAGAATAATAATTAAAATACAACAAAACTGGTAATTATACAAGAAAAGTCAGAATATTTTGAGAAAATCCTACGAGATTAAACAGAAAGTTGTATGACAATTCTGGTAATAACACATAATATTACCACATCATATCACCACATAGTATTACCACATCATATTACCACATAATATTACCACATCATATTACCACATCATATTACCACATCATATTACCACATCATATCACCACATAGTATTACCACTTCATATTACCACATCATATTACCACATCATATTACCACATCATATCACCACATAGTATTACCACATCATATTACCACATCATATTACCACATCATATTACCACATAGTATTACCATAATGAAGTTGTATTCTGGTAACTTTGCATATTAATTCTCATTATATTACGATTTTATTCTTGTAATAATAATAATAAATCTCTTAGTTTCTATGTTTGTCTCCAGGTCGTCTCTTATAGAAAACTCACACCCTGTTGCTCCGCTGTTAACCCCGGCCCATTTGACCTTTGACCTCACATTTAATGACCCATTTAAGTGCTGATCTGGATTCTGTCTCGTTTCACTTCAACACATCTGTTATCTTCTTCCCGCCACCAGATTCCTCTCATTCCTCTTCTAGATGTTTACGTTGACATTTTCCTCAGATTATCGGCGCTGCTTTCGTCGCTTCGTCTGTCTTATAAATGTTTCTGATACTTTGACTAGGCTCTGTTTACGGTGGTGATTCAGGGTTTCTGCAGGTCACACGATCTAAACATAACATTTTGTTTCTACCAGAGTCTGTACAGCAGAGCAAGCATGTGGCGACTGCATCGATATCAGCAGCCATTGTGCTACTGGTGATGTAAACAAAGCAGAAATTCTTATCATGTGAATATTTTTATTTTAATTTAGCCAATTTTCTTCTGTAATTGCACATAAAGTAGTAAAAGAAATATGGTTATATATATACAAATTGTAATATTATTGAAAAGTTGATTCATTTCAGATTATTTAAACTTAAATATCCTTTAGATATAGATTTATTTTCATTATGTCTGTTAATTTTTATGTTTGTGGCTGACAAAGGGTTAAAACCCAAAAATTCTGTTTCTCAGATAATTTCTGCATTTTTTAATACTTTTAACACGTTTGGTTTAAACAATGTCAACAAAGGAAACAATAAAATCAGTTCAAGGTTTAAATAAAGGATTATATTTGCTGCTCATTCTGGTTCAGGTGACTGGAATCATAACTGATTATGGAAAAGTTTTAAAAATCTTAAATCTCAGTTGGATCTGCAGAAACTCTGTGAACTCACAGCTGGAAGAGGCTGTGATTTACGACGGCAGTTGGAGCCACTGCAGGTGAAAAAGGAGTAAATTTCCAACAAAAAGCTCAGACATTTTTAGATTAATCTCAGACGTTAAATCTACGATAAATCTAAATACACTCAGAAGTTTTGAGATTAATAAAGTTTGTAGAAAAAAATAAGAAATTTCTGTTTAAAAAGTCAGAAATATGTTAAATAAAAATCTAAACTTTTGACAATCTTAGAAACATTTGAGAAAAAATAAAAAATTTCTGAGATTCAGAAATGAAATAATTTAGACAAACGCAGAAAAAAGTTTTTTTTCAAAAAATTTGAGTTAAATCTAGCAAAGTTTTTCTTTTCCTCAAATTTCTGAGATCAATCACAAAGTTTCTGAGTTTTTTACAGCAAATTTTAAATTTGTCTTCCATTTTCTTGTTTTGTCTGGAAAGCCCATAAATTTACTCCTGTCTCTATAAGCCTCTAATTCGCTGTCGTGTTTATTTTATTTTGACTGTTTGAACTGGTGCAGGTTTAAAACTCTCCTCCATTAAATCTGTCTTCACTGTTTGTTGATCCAGATCCATCCCTGATGAAAACATAAAGAGCCATGTGATGTTGGAGCCCTCTCAGGTGACCTCTGACCCCAAGTTGGACGACTCCAAGCAGTCGCCGGGCAGCAACGCCACCACTCCTCCGTCTGAGCCGCGTAGGAAAGGAGTCCGCGAGCGCCGGCGAGAGGGCCGCTCCAAAACCTTTGACTGGACCGAATTCAAAGTGGAGAGGAAGGAGAAGCCGGCGAAAGAGCGAGCGGACACGGTCGACCTCAGCTCGGCGTTCTCCACCACCTCCTCCTGCTCGCCCTCCTCCTCCGCCTCCTCGCTGGCCTCCTCACCCGCGTCTTCCTCCTCCCTGCAAACCTCGTCCGTATCGGCTCCGCCCGCCGCAGACGCGAAAGACGAGCCGTCCCCAGAGGAGCCGGCCAAAATGGACGTCGACCACAGGGCGGTCAGGCCGAGGGGCGCTGACGCGACGGACGGCGTCGCTCCAGACGTCAGACAGGAAATCGAACAGCGGTGGCATCAGGTGGAGACGACGCCGCTGAGAGAGGAGAAGCAGGTCCCGATTTCCACGACTGCAGGAACCGCCGAGCGACTGCCGGCTAACGAGCTAGCGGCGCTGCTGGACAAGGAGGTGAGACTTTAAATATGACAAAAATATGAGAACAAAGACATAACATTATGACTTGTTATTGTACAACTTTATTCTGTTAATATTATCACTTTATTCTCATATTGTGATTTAATTTTGTAATATTATGATTTTATTCTCATGAAATCACAAGAATAAAGTCTTTATAAGTTGTATTCTTATTTTATGACTTTATTCTTTAATAACATTTTTCTTCTGACATCACTTTATTCTCATGTTATTATGACTTTATTCTAAGATGCTTTTTCTTCGCCCGGCTCTGATACTGCGCCGTAGTTTCCACCGTTTCCTGACACATTAATGTGAACATTTTACCTGTTCATTATTTAACTTATTAACTCTAAAATCTGGGCATTTTGCTTGAAAATGTTAATTAGGAACCATTAGAAACTACGGTGGAAACTGCTGGTTCTGCTGGTTAAGCAGGAATAAATGTTGTCTTCCAGTTGGGACAGAAGCAGCAGGAGCTGGACCGGCTGCAGCAGCAGAACAGCCTGCTGAAGGAGCAGCTGGAGGACGCTCTGGGCCGGGAGCAGAGCGCCAGGGAGGGATACGTCCTGCAGGTACGTCACACGCAGCTGTTCACCAGCTATCAGTCAGAAACATTTACAGGTCTAAAACATCAGGACTTGTCCAGTCTTCGTTCATTTCTGGGACTAAATGGAGACATTTTCTTTCAGAATTGTATTTATTTGGAAAAAGGTTTTATTAAAGGGACTTGTTATGTATTTTCCAGGCACATGGTCCCATTTTATAACACAATCAAGTCTCCTTCAGTTGTTATGAAAATGCCTTATATATCAGAAATTTCTTCAAAACGTTGGCTCCTTCAGAGTGAGCGCAGGAGTACCTCAGGGATGTGTACTCGGTCCTTCTGTGATTCTCTCACCTGAAACACAAAATTAATCTATTTAAAGTCGCAGTCTTCTTATTTCTCAGGCAC
Source organism: Poecilia formosa (assembly GCF_000485575.1). NCBI lineage: Eukaryota > Metazoa > Chordata > Actinopteri > Cyprinodontiformes > Poeciliidae > Poecilia > Poecilia formosa. Next base: position 269,937 of record NW_006800402.1, on the reverse strand, counting down.
AAACTGACATTTTACAGCAAAATCAAGGAACTGGGGGTGTGCTGTGGTGGTGCAGGGGTTAAGCACAACCCATGTATGGAGGCCTTAGTCCTCGGCACAGCCATCGCAGGTTCGATTCCCGGCCTGGCGACCTTTGCCCCATGTCTTTCCCCTTCTCTCATTACCAACTTTCCTGTCAATTAACGATCAAATAAAGGCCACTAGAGCCAATAAAACCTTTAAAAAATCAAGTAACTGTTATATTCAGTTGTTATAAAAANTATATCAGAAATTTCTTCAAAACGTTGGCTCCTTCAGAGTGAGAGCAGGAGTACCTCAGGGATGTGTACTCGGTCCTTCTGTGATTCTCTCACCTGAAACACAAAATTAGTCTTCTTATTTCTCAGGCACAAACTGACATTTTACAGCAAAATCAAGGAACTGGGGGTGTGCTGTGGTGGTGCAGGGGTTCAGCACAACCCATGTATGAAGGCCTTAGTCCTGGACGCGGCCGTCGCAGGTTCGATTCCCAGCCTGGCGACCTTTGCCCCATGTCTTTCCCCTTCTCTCATTACCAACTTTCCTGTCAATTAACGATCACATAAAGGCCACTAGAGCCAATAAAACTGTAAAAAAAATCAAGTAACTGTTATATTCAGTTGCTATAAAAAGTCTGCATGTCAAAAGTGACTGAAAGTGTTTTGACTTTAGACAAAGGCGTATCGGATGCCTTGAAATTGGCTCAAAAACGTTGCTTTTACGTAACACCCACCCTCCTGGTTCACTCGGTTCCTGTTGTGAGTGATTTTACTGAAGGTTATACGAACCCAGTGAACCGGCCACATGTAACTTTAACAAACCTTTCGGTTGTTGAAGTCCTGGTGAGGCTTTTTGTACCTCATAAAGTAAAATAAAAACTGTTTTTGTTACAGATTTTTGTGTGAAAGACGTGTATATTTTTTAAAACCAGTCTTCTAACAGGAGTTGTTGCTTCGTCTCTCGAACTGAAATGCATGGTTGTGGTGTTTTTTGAAGCATGAGTTTTCACTAACTTGTCCTAATCGAGTTTCACATCTCCTGGGAAAATAACTGATTTGATCTGTTGAGTTTAAGGTAAGAGACCTGATCCGTACGCTTCGCGCTGTGCTTTTTCCTTCTGTCTGCATGTGTGCCTCCCAGCTTGGTTTCTGCATGTTTTTCACTCTTTTATTCCTGCAACATGTTTTTTTCAGAAACTCTATGTTAGCATTAAGTCTGAAAGGATGTAGTTCTTTTAGGTTTTTCTCTTTTTTCAAGTGAACCCTGAAAAAGCACAGTGGAAGCTTGCTGAAAAAAACTTCAAATAAACAGAAATATTCGCAAGAAAGGAGAAAACTTATTTCTCTGCTAAACCCTGAGATGTGGTTCTCTGTAAATGGTGGGTGAGATAGGGCGATGTCATTAATGAAAATGTCTCATGATCTTTTCAAGAGTGCAACACCGCCTTCCTCATCGCCACGCAAAGTGCCATGGCAACAATTACACAAGCTCAACCAAGACTTGCAGGGCGAGCTGGAGTCCCAAAAGCGCAAGCAGGATCTCGCTCAGCAGCAGATCCGGACGTTAAGACGCAGCTACACCGAAGCTCAGGATGCCGTAGACCGCCATGAGACCGACATTCAGGCTCTGCAAACCAAACTTGCATCTGCAATGGCGGAAATCGTAGCGAGCGAACAAGCTGTGGCTCGAATGCGCAACGAGCTCAAACTGGAACAGGAGCGCTCAAAGGAACAAGAGGAGGAATACGGCCGCAACGAGGCCACCTTGCGAGCCCAGCTGAAGGACAGCGAAGACAGACTCCGGGAAGTTGAGGCAAGCCTGTTGGAGAGGAACCAGGCCCTCAGGCACCTGGAGCGCCAGCAGGCCCTGCAACGAGATCACGTGAAAGAGATACAGAGGTTGCAAGAGAGGCTGCAAGAGGTAGCGGCTCGGCTAGCCGCTACCGAAGAGGGCCAGGCACTAAAGGAGGAACGGTTGAGGAACGAGCAACGGATCATGCAAGAGAAACATGAGAGAGAGAGACAGAACCTGTGCAGAAGATTGGCGGAGGCCGAATCTGCACAGAAGGAAGTAGAAGACAGGTTGTTGGAGGCTGAGCAACAGGTTGAGGCTTTGCTTAGAGGGAGACGGGCGTCAGGTGGGAAGGAGCACAAGGAGGAAATGTTGAAGCTGCAGGAGCAGCTAGTTCTGAAGACGGACAGGATGGAGACGCTGAGGGAAAGTGTGCGAAGGTTGGAGGAGGAGAAAGGCCAGCTGACCTGCCGCTGCCAGGAGCTTCTCAACCAGATCACAGAGGCGGACCGCGAAGTGAACAAGCTACGCAGTCGTCTGGAAACCGAGGAAGCAGATTACTACACCCTGGAGCATTCATATGAGCGGGCCACGCAGGAGTTTCAGAAGATGAGCCAGTTTCTCAGAGAAAAAGAAGAGGAGATCAAGCAGACTAAAGAGATGTATGAAAGGCTGATGGAGCGTAAAGAGGCGGACCTTAAAGAGGCTCTGGTCAAAATGACGGCGCTTGGCAGCAGCTTGGAGGAAACTGAACAGAAGCTACAAGCTAAAGAGGTTCTTCTTTGCCAAATGAGTCAAAGTCTCATCAGTAAGACTGAGCCTTGCGATGCTGAAGAAGATCTGCAAGCCAAACTGGTTGTTGCAGAGGACCGCATTGCAGAGTTGGAGCAGCACCTGACTGCCCTGCAGCTGGGCTACGCAGACCTCTGCTTGGAAAGGAAGCAATGCTCAGACCAGGACAAAACTGGAGCAGTTAAAACATCAAGCACAGACCTGTCCATAGGTGACTCTTCCGAGAAGGAGCGATCCTCTGATGATAAAGAATCTGAAGCAAAGAGACCAAGGATCCGATTTTCAAGTATTCAGTGCCAAAAATATGTTGATCCTGAAGTTGTAGAGACCGGTCAAAGAAGTTCAGCTGACGAAAACATCTCTGACATTGCGCTCTCCCACACTAGTGACCCAGAGAAGTTCATTGCTATCATACATGCACTAGAAACAAAGCTGCTCACCACCGAGGATAAGCTGCGAAATCTCACACAGAATCTTGACGTTCAACGGGCCGCAGAACCCGGAAACGTCTCCAATACCGATCCAAAGGTGTCGGAAAGCGTGCCTTGCTCCCCAGAGGAGATTAGGAGTGTTGAAAGTGAGACCAGGAGTAGTTCTGCTCTCGAGCATTATAGCAACGCCTTGATGTATGTTGAAAACGGGCGCGAGAAAGTTAGGGCGATGCTCAGTGGCTGCCATGGTACCACTGATTTACAGCTGCAGTCGCTTTCAGAAGTAGAGAGTGATTTATTTAGTGCCTCTCTGCACATCCGACAAGGTCAGAAGACGTTGGACGAGCAGTCACCGGTTGCTCAAACCCCAGAGGCCGTAGACAAGGAGTCCCTGCTCCTCTTTGCCAAAACATTGTCCTTTGAAGCCGCCGTTTTGAACAAAATGGCTTTGCTGATACAAACCTCGAAGTCCGACCTGTTGCAAGCTCTTGTTGAGATATGGCAAGACTTGGAGCATGTCAAAACAAGTGAACAGGATTGCTTGGCGATAGTTTACGCGGATGTCTTGACCAGGAAGCTGATGTTGGAAAGTACATTCTGGAAGAACCTTGAGAAATCTGAGGCTGCTGGAATCGAAGAGATCGAAGCTGAAACCGTCACAGTCAACACCTTCCTCAAAGCAGAAATCACTTACTCCATGGAAAACCTTAAACTTTGCTATGAGGAGAAATTCAAACTACTCAAAAGGGAGTTGGCTGATGCCCACTTCAGGCTCAATCAAAGGGAAACGGCTCTTAAAGCAATTATTGATGCTTCAAAAACACCTGATTTAAAATCTGTGATCAAGGATGTGAAAAAGGACCTCGGTATTAGCAAACAGAAGTTGGCTGACATTCGCCCCCCTGAACTCGCTCCCTACATGGAGCAGATTGAAGTAGAAGAAGCTAGAGATTTGGCTGAGGAAGTCGTTGATAGACACTTGGCAAGTGTGCTGCCGTATGGCGGTCAGGCTATTGAATCCTTTCAAAACACTCATGAATACCTGGCTAACGAGCTCCAAAGACAAGCAGGTATCCTGCAAAGGTATGCAGAGGAGATAGAAAGCAGTGGAAGCCATCCTGCACTGTCCAAAATGATCCAGGCGGTTCTAGGACACCAAACATCCCATAATGTCACAAGTGCCTCTCTTTGCATGCGAGAAGCCCTCATTCAGGCCCAGGTGGCGTACGTGGCATGCAGGCTGCGGGCCACGCATGAGCAGGAGCTGGACATGTGTCGGCAGACCAGTCAGGATATGGAAGCTCTGGTGCAGCAGCATTCATTCAAGGTCGTAGAAATCCAAGAAAAATACGAGGCGTCTTTGCGACAGGAGCAAGAGAACTTTTCCCAAACTATGATTGCTCTCCAGAGAGAGAATGAAACCCTGAAGAGTGAGCTGAGCGAACGCGTGAACCAGCTCACCCTTCAGCAGGAGCGAGTGTCTCTGCTGGAGGATCGTTTCCGGAAGGAGACCGAAGAGCTGAAGGAGAAGTGCCAAAGCGAGCTCAGTCAAGCGGAGCATTGCCGCGCCTCCACGGAGCTGGTGCTCATAGAGACGGCCGCCGACAGCCAGAGAAAGCTCGAGGTTCTACTGGCGGACATCGACAGCATGGAGGAGCGTCACAACCGTCACGTTAGGAAGCTGGAGGAGCAGTTCAGAGACCGGATCATTGAGCTGCAGCATCTTCACAGAGAGGAGCTGGATAAGTTACATTCCCAGTATGTCGAAGGCTTTCAGAGTGCCGACAAACGCCCTGAGGTCCTGAACTCGCCTCCCTGCGAAGAGGTGGAGTCTCGAATGGAAGAGGAAGACGAGGGGAAGAGGGCGGATGTGCCAAACGTGTTGGAGCTGGACTCCATGATGGTTCTGAAGGACCGAATCCAGGAGCTGGAGACGCAGATGAATAGCATGAAGGACGAGCTGGAGAACAAGCACCTGGAGGGGGATGTGGCCAGCCTGAGAGAGAAATACCAGAGAGACTTTGAGAGTCTTAAGGTTTTTCTTCTTTCATTACATAAATTAAATATTTAAAGCAGAGAGAAGTAGACGGTTAGCGAGCTATAGTGACATTTATTTTACTGTTACTGGGAAATGGTGTGATGTTTTATTTTAAAAGGCTCCGTCAGATTCAATGCAGCGTGAAGTCAGACTTCCTGGTTCAGTCCATCCTGGCTGCTCCATTCAGACGGTCCAACACTAAACATGATTTCTCCCAGGTCAGAAGTTCAGATGAAAATAGCAAAAAAAGATGCTTAAAATACACTTGAAACCATGCAGTTATGATAAATAATACTTTCTATTATTTTCCTTTCTTTAGAAGATAAACATATTTTCTAACTGGAGAATATCTTAGACATAAAATCCTGTTAATTGTTTCCTACAGGCATTACATTGTCAACTTAATTGACTGTTTTATGTTATAAATTGAATTAGACTTTTGATTTATTGGGCTTATTTGAATGGAAATTGGATGTGAACTGGACCCGTCTGTCTGTCTGTGAATTGGTGCTAAATAAATAAAATGAATTGGACTGAAAGGTGGATTGGTTTCCCAACATAAGGAGAAGTTAATATTTTGTTGATATTAGACTATAAAGGTTTTGTTTTTGAATAAGCAGCCAAATAAAGAAGATTTTAACAGAAAACCAGGAGAAATCTATGATTGACTGGATGGATCAAACAAAAACTTTTGTCATTTTTACTTTTAATTAAAAGTCATACCATTTCCCACATCCATATATGGCATAAAGTAGTCTTTGTGTAAAAATTCAACTCTTCTGGGCAACAGCTTCGCTGCTTTAACTTGCTCTACTAACGTAGCTGAGCTTTAGATCATCTTCTTTCCTTCTGCCACGATTTCTGCATGCAACCTAGACGTCGCACTTTAATGCGTAGCCACAAATAAATCGCATCTCAGGTGATGAAACGCATCGACAAATAGCAGGCTGAAGCGTAAAATGCTGGGCCTTTTCTTTCCCTAGGCGACGTGCGAGCGAGGCTTTGCTGCAATGGAAGAAACCCACCAGAAGGTGGTGGAAGACCTGCAGCGGCAGCACCAGAGGGAGATTTCCAAACTCATGGAGGAGCGAGAGCGACTGCTGGCTGAAGAAACCGCTGCTACTATTGCTGGTAAGAAGTCAGCTTATGGACACGCTCATTTTGTGTTAAGCTGGACGGATGTTAAACACGTTTCTTCAATGTAGCTATTGAAGCGATGAAAAACGCACATAAGGAGGAACTGGAGAAGAACCAGCGCTCCCAGCTGAGCGGTCTGAACTCGGACATCGACGAGCTCCGCCTGCAGTACGAGTACGTCCCAGTACCTGAGTTAGCACCGCGCTGCAGGTTTACAGCCGCATCGTAGTAAATTAATGTAAACACTGCAAAAAGCCAAAATATTACCAAGTAACTTAGGTCTGGATTCAAGTCCAAATAACTTAGTTCACCTGAAATGAGACAAAACTGACTTACAAGTAACTTTTCAGCAAGATATAGAAGCATGTTTTAATAATTCCCTAATATTGATGAAAAGGTTCTAGTTCCTCCGGCCCGTTACCTAGCAACCCCAGCTAAGTCTGGCGCCGTTACCTAGCAACCCCAGCTAAGTCTGGCGCCGTTACCTAGCAACCCCAGCTAAGTCTGGCGGCCGTTACCTAGCAACCAACTTCTAGTTTTACTGGCAGATTATTTCACTTATAACAAGGAAAAGATTTCTTGTTATAAGTGAAATAATCTGAGTAGAACCAGAACTTTTTCATCAATATAAGGAATTATTATTAAAACAATCTGAAAAGTTACTTGTAAGTTAGTTTTGTCTTATTTCAAATGTATTGAAATATTTGCAGTAGAAACTAAAACAAAAATACTTGGTAGATTTTTGTGTTTTTTCAGTGTAAAGAGCAACAGAAATTACTAAATTAAGATTAATTGAACTCAGATTGAGATACCTCAAGCATTTATTTTAGTTAATTTTGATGATTATTGCTTACAAATTTTCCAAGAAAATGTGGATATTAAGTTAAAAAACTAAAATAAATGTCGTTTACACACAGAAATGTTCTGTTATGCTTGTTCATGTGTAAAACATGTATTTGGAGAAGCATGTGGAGGAATTTGATGTTAAAACTGTCCTGCCTGGTTGTTCAGGGAAGAGCTCCAGTCCATCCAGAGAGAACTGGAGGTTTTATCCGAGCAATACTCCCAGAAATGTCTGGAGAACGCTCACCTGGCTCAGGCGCTGGAGGCGGAGAGGCAGGCCCTGCGGCAGTGCCAGAGAGAGAACCAGGAGCTAAACGCTCACAACCAGGTCAGCGCCCGCTCAAACCCAGACACACGTCCCCGTCTGCTGGTCCAAAACGCCGTTTTCTGTCCTGCAGGAGCTGAACAACAGGCTGACTGCAGAAATCACTCGCATGCGCTCATGTTTCAGCGGGGAGACGGCTCTCTCTCCACTGACTCACGGCAAAGACGTTTACGAACTGGAGGTGGGTAAACCTGCGCAAATCTGTCTGGTTACACCTGGAACCTTGGCACCTGCACACAACGCTGGAGGAGAAAAGGACGACTCTTTTCCTCGCCATCCATGAAACAATCCATCCATGTTCTTATACCCTGGTCCCTAGTGGGTCAGGAGCTACTGCCTCTCCAGCTAACGTTGCAGGCGAGAGGCGGGGTCACCTGGACGGGTCGCCTGGACAGGTTGCCTGGGTCACCTGGACGGGTCACCTGGACAGGTTGCCTGGGTCACCTGGACGGGTCACCTGGACAGGTTGCCTGGGTCGCCTGGACGGGTCACCTGGACAGGTCACCTGGACAGGTCGCCTGGACAGGTCGCCTGGACAGGTCGCCTGGACAGGTTGCCTGGGTCACCTGGACGGGTCACCTGGACAGGTTGCCTGGGTCGCCTGGACAGGTCGCCTGGGTCACCTGGACGGGTCACCTGGACAGGTTGCCTGGGTCGCCTGGACAGGTCGCCTGGGTCACCTGGACGGGTCACCTGGACAGGTTGCCTGGGTCGCCTGGACAGGTCGCCTGGGTCACCTGGACGGGTCAC
>NW_006800402.1:256990-260594 GCF_000485575.1 Poecilia formosa | reverse complement strand
CACCTGGACAGGTTGCCTGGGTCGCCTGGACGGGTCACCAGTCTGTCTCAGCCATAAAACAATCCCGTTAACTAAATGGAACCTGGAGATGAAGGCATTAATAATTTATCGCAGTGAACCGCAGCAAAGGGAAAATGACGCAGAAAATCTCAAAGCCAGTCATTAATCTTCTATTTTCTCTCTCTCTGTGTCGGCTTTGCTACACCAGACTCGTTGCCATAGCAACTGGCAATAACGCCGCTAAAAGCATCAGGATTCAACATCAAACATTTCCCATTCAAAGAACAGGACACTCGGTCCGTTTTGCGATTATTAAGTGATCGCTGTGGTAGATCAGCTGATTTAACTTTTGATCTGTTTATTTTTGTAATTTCAGTTTGCTTAAGAACTTTTCGTCTTTAAAGGTGCTGCTACGGATAAAAGAGTCGGAGATCCAGTATCTGAAGCAGGAAATCCACTCTCTGAAGGACGAACTGCAGTCTGCTTTGAGGGTGAGTGAAACCAAAACGCTTTCCGGCCGTTCACTTCTTCATAAACTCCTTGTTTGAACCACAGCCGATTTCTCTGCCAGGACAAGAAATACGCCACGGATAAATATAAGGACATTTACACAGAGCTGAGCATCGTGAAGGCGAAGGCCGACTGTGATATCAGCAAGCTGAAGGAGAAGCTGCTCATGGCCACTGAAGCTTTGGGGGAGAGGAATGTTGACGACGCCGTTACATCCGGATACGGTTTGTTTCCTACCTCCCAGTAAGACAAACTGAAGCTGTTTTAGTTGGTCTGAGATGGATACTCGAGTCGCTTTTAATTAAAAATATAAATAAAAAGCTTGAGGGTTAACTTGGACTCGTGGTCAGAGACTCGAGTCTTTGATCGTTTTCCCACCTGAGAGTCCGGTAGCTTTGGCTCAATTGGAGACTAAACCTGCAGCATTTTCAGCTGGTGTGGTTCGTTGCACTGAGTAAAACAAGTCAAAACAATTGAGCAACCTGTTCCCCTTCTCACCTGTGGGGGCGCTGTACCAAGAACCGCTAAAGGAAACGACACAAAAAACCTCTGAAGAAGACACTTCCTTCTTCTCAAAATGTAAACAAACATGGAGTGCCGTCAGATTTTAGCGGTTGTAGGATTTCTCTTTCGTTTACAGCTGAACTCGACAATTCATTTCTCCTGTTAGCGCTAAGCTAGCATGTTTGTTTTGGTTTTATTTTATAGTTAAAATTTAGTTCAATATGTAATGGAATGGATATTATCAAACAGAGAGAAGCTACTCATATTTGCTTTTAATTATAAATGTCTACTTAAGTTTCTGATGAGATACAATTGGTCATTTTTTCAGAATATTACAATGTGACTTTATGATTACAAGGCTGAAAATGGCTGAAGATATCAGAATAAAAGCCCTTCCTGTTTCATGCATTCAAACATTTCGCACTTATTTACTTCTTCCACTTTGTCTCATTCATTATGTTGTAATTTATTCCTTAAATCTGATCATGGTTAGTATATTAATATTTAATAGATAATATGAAACAGATAATCCACTAGTAAACATTAACGGGTTTTAATCTTTCCATAGTTTTTCTTAAGCTACAAAAGTTTGTTTATATTTCTAATTTGATAAATATTACAATTGATCAATAAAGGTTAAATGATTAAAATGTAACTATTAATAAAAATTTAAATAATTAAATATCTAATTTATTGTTATGAACTGAGATATTTGTGGCTAATTACAGTTTTAATGTGTTTTAGACATCATGAAATCTAAAAGTAACCCAGATTTCATGAAAAAGGAAAAGTCAACACCCCCCAAGCAGCTGCGAGGCCTAAGGTCAAAGGTCAGTGATGTTGTTGTTTAGAAGCTGATATTGTCTGTTTAGACATTTCTATGTTTTTCAGTGTTTTTCCTCGTAGGTCTTAAAGTCTGGATGTTTTTAGCGCCGCTGCTGTAAGTTTGTCTGTTTTGTCCATCAGTCTGTTACTGAGCAGGTGTCATGGGACAGCTGACCCCCTGCTGGGGTCATCTCCCCCTGCAGTCGCTGCCTAAAGATGTGCTGTAGGTATTAGCATGACCCCAACTGACCTCACCCTCATCTCCTTCCCTCACACTCATCTCCTTCACTCACCTTCATTTCCTTCCCTCACCCTCATTTCCTTTACTCACACTCATTTCCTTCACTCACACTCATTTCCTTTCCTTCCCCTCATTTCCTTCTGTCACTCTCATTTCCTTCCCTCACTCATTTCCTTTCCTTCCGTCACCCTCATTTCCTTCCCTCACACTCATTTCCTTCCCTCTACTCATAACTCAAAGCCTCTTTATAAATTACAACACTCAGAAAACGTTTCTTACTTTCCTTCCAGTTAACTGATTAATATTTTTATTTATTTTTGCTCGATTCATTTCATCGTTTTACTAACGCATTAAACCAGGGAAACTTTAGTTTTGTTTTGTTTTTATTATTCTTACTAAGTGGCAGACAAACACAAAGTAGTTAGTAATTCTGAAATGTAAAGAAATTGATGCTTGATTTTTCTATGGAAATGGTTTTCAGGAAAAAAATATGAAAAGTGTGGCATGCATTTGTATTTCCTTTTGCTCAATATTGAGATAGAAAAAATTATAAAATTAGAAGAATACAGTTGACTGTTACAACTTTTTTATCTAAATATCATGACTTTATTCTTGTACAAATTAAATAAGTATGTACCCTGCAGCGTCACCATGAAATATTTATCAAAACTCAAAACATTTAATTTATTATTTTTCATCGGCTGTTTGTATTTTAATGATATAATTGCATATTTAATAAATAGTAATTTAAATACATAATTTAAGCATTTATTTATTTCGTGGTACATTTATTGATTTGTTTTGTTTTCCATATGGATGACGTAAATTCACACTTTGTTCTTGTCTAGCACATTAAATTCCTGTAAATAATAAAAAATTAACCAAAGTTTCTGGTTCTAACAGTAAATATTGGACGTTTACTGTTAGAGGTGGTTTATGTTTGTTCATCAGTGAATTTTATTTGGAAATATTTAAATCTGTCCACAAAAATAAATAAAATGTGTCTGTTTTTTTTCTCACAGAGCCTGAAAGAGGGACTGACTGTGCAGGAACGCATGAAGCTTTTCGAGGCTAAAAACACCAGAAAGATTTAAATATGTGTAAAATCTCAAGTTTCCTCCTTTTCTGGTCGGATGTGCCAACGAAAAACTTTCAAACCTGGAAATTTTAGCTTCCATTCCTCCCACTTCTCGTATTTTTACTGGATTAACTGGATCCAGATTATAAAACCCAGTAAGAAAACAAACATCACACCCATAATTAAAGTTATAGAAAAAACACAACAAAACAGTAAGAATATAAGAATAATATCTACCAGTATGAATTATCTGCTGTATTTACAGTGTTTCTGTCTACTGGTCTTATTGTGTTGCACCAGTTGGGCTGTATGTAACTACTGGGGTTGGTGTGTGTGTGTGTGTGCGTGCGTGTGTGTGTGTGTGTGTGTGTGTGTGTGTGTGTGTGTGTGTGTGGGTGTGTGTGTGTGCGCGCGAGAGGGGGGGGGGTGCGCTGCTCTCAAGCACG
>NW_006800402.1:242837-256980 GCF_000485575.1 Poecilia formosa | reverse complement strand
TGTGTGTGTGTGTGAGACAGAGACGGGGGAGCGCTCAGATTGCACTTACCACTGGACTACTTGAGGAAGCTTTGTGTTTTTATTTTTTTCATCTAAAATTGGTGTAGTGACAACAGATCGATTTTTGCAGTGCATTCAGTGAAAAGCAGTTTGTTTATTTGTGATGATGCACTGTAAAAACACAACATGTCACCGAGTGTTTTTGGTTTCGGTTCTAGAACAAATATCTGAGTATATTTGAAAATTACAAGTAACTTTTCAGCAGGAAATAAAATATTATTTTACGTAAATAATTCCTTAATATTGAAAAAATTCCATTTTCATTGGCAGATTATTTGACTCAAGATTAATAAATTATGTACTTTAAACAAGCTTTTATTTCTTTTTGAAAAGCGACTTGTGAGAAGTCAGACCTAAAATACTCCATAAAATGTTGTGTATCTGCGATGAGGGGTTTGTACACTGCAAAAACACAATTTTACTGAGTATTTGTGTTCTAGCACAAACATCTTAGTTCACTTGAAATAATACAAACTAACTTACATTCAACATATAGGAGCTTCTTTAAAATCAATCTGAATTATTGACTTAAAACTCGCTTCTATATCTTGCTGAAAAGCTATTTTTATTTTTATCTTATTTCAGGTGTAATAAGATATTTGCAGTAGAAAATAGACCAAAATTACTTGGTAAAATTTTCTGTTTTTGCAGTGTAGATTTTTTTAAGCGCTTAAAGCTTCATATTTGAGTCGGTGTGACGAAACGCTCTTTAAAAACTAAACCATTTAGGACTTTGCATGAGTATCCAGCTTAATTTAAGCAGCAGAATGATTTTATTTTCTGATTTTACGCTTCATTGTGAAACTTTTAAACGACGGCTTTGCTTCCCGCTGATCCTGCTGTGTCGATGTTTTACTGTAAAGCGTCTGAAAGCGCTCGGCCTCCTGGCGCGCTCATCTAGAGTACAAACACCCAGAAACCTGTGCAGCTATGGAAACACACTGTATAGTATTCACAACACATGTTGTACATAAGAGGATGCCATACAGAAGACCTATGTTTGTTTTAGACTCTTACCTTGCCCCATAGCTCTACATGGAATATATATGAATATTTTTTATTTCTATTTGAATGTATGTCTAATAAATGAAGTGTTTAAACAAACATGGTCTGGTTTGACTGTGAACATCAGTTGTGTGTTAAACTGTTTAATTTAAAAATTAAACCGTCTAAAAAAAGACAGGTGAAATTGTAAAGATTTCATTTTTCTGTTTTTGTGTGTATAATTTATTAATGCAAAACTTGGATCATCTTTACACACTGAAATTTAAAAAAGTGCATTAATCAATCAGCCGTTTCTGAGATGAATTTTGAAATTATTCTCAGAAATTCCACAGAAATAAACTTGGAAATTTCTGAGATTAATTTTGAAATTTCTGAGTTTTTGTCTCACAATTTTTTCCACTTCTGGAGCTCAGAAATGTCTGGTTTTTCTGGACAGTGTCTGAAATTAATCAAAATGTTATTTTTTTATCTACAATGTTCCTTATGAGCTGTTGTGCTCGTGGATCCAGTGCAGATTGAGTCGCAGTGTTTTTAAGTTAATTTAATATTCAAATATCTGAAGTGAAACCGACCAATCAGAGGAAAGGAAGCCCATCCGAGGGGGGTTCTTAAAGAGACAGGAGTGGAGCAGATTCAGAGGGTTAAAGTCCACCAGGAGCCGGTAGCTTCATCCGTCCGTGTTCCTGCTGCAGCTCCTGGTTGGCAGCTTCGTCCTCCTGGACCCTCGTCTTCCTCCAGCGGCAGAAACGCAGCAGAGCTGCTAACAGAGCGTCACTGAGTCAGTCCAGCTGCAGACCAGGACGACGCGTCCCGCCGCCACACTGACCTGACAGAGCGAGCAGGAGGCCGAGGACCGCGGCTGAGCGGGAGACGATGAGGGCCAGCCGCTCCGCTTCACAGGAAGAGGTGGAGACGTTCAGAGGGACAGGAGGACCGGTGGACGGTGGGACTGGGACAACTGGAAAAAGACGAAGCTGAGTCACTGCTGGTCGTTCAGTTTATAGTGGCAGATTTTGGTGAAGATGTGCTGGCGGCGCGTCCAGGGCGAAACCTGTTATCTTCTTGTTTAAATGTCTTTATTCTCAAAATTTTATAACTTTCTTCTGGTAATAATGTGTCTTTATTATCCAGATATGACTTTATTCTCGTCAATTCACCTCCAGTGAGGTTAGGTGGATAAACGGGGCTTCGTAGAAATGGAGGCGGTTTTTGTACAGGAGAAGTTTCTTGGATTCTCAAGGTCAGACGGACTAGACGGTGTTGGGCTCCTGATGCGGCTCCCACTCAGATCCAGGTATCTGTGGGGTCAAAGGGACGCTAGCAATAAAGTAGACAGAAAATACAGATTTTGGGGGCGCCGTTTCTAAGGTAATAGTGTAAACAGGAAAAAAAATGTTTATTTAGTCTGTCATGGAGTTCCGAATAAAATATTTAATTTCCAAACTAAATATTCACCTTTCAAATTAAATATTTAGTTAGGAAGGTTTATATCTAGTTTGCAACTAAATGTTTAGGTTCCTAGCTAAATTTTTAGTTAGCAAGTTGCATAGCTAGCTAACGAGCTAACCAACTACAATTACAATTTTAACTATTTTTTGCTAAACATTTAATTTTAAAACTAAATATTTATTGTCCAAACTAAATATTTAGCAGATCAGCTAAATATTTAGCTTGGACAATAAATATTTAGTAACAAAATAAATATTGAATTTGGAGTTAAATACTTAGTTTGATGACTAAATACCTAAGTATTTAGTCATCAAAATTCCCGACAAACATTTAATTGGGAACAAAATATTTAGCCTCCTAACTATATATTTTATTTGAAACCTAAATATTTAGTTTAAGTTGTGAATTAAGTCTTTAGTTTGGAACTTTGACATTTATAAATAGAAATATGGACGACGAAGCGCTTCTCTTGACACGTTGGACCTTAATTAATGATTCATAAGGGATTTAAAGTTTTATCGCGATATTTTATGGTAGTATTGTGATAACGATAAAAATGACGATAAAAATCATTTATGTCGAAGTAACTTTTCTTTTTTTTTTAAGTAACTACAGCTAACAAAGCAAGGCTGACAAATAGTGCTGCTGACAAACATTCCCATTTGTGATTTGTATCACACAGTAACTACATTTAATATTTTCAAATTTATTGATTTAATTAAATTTGTTAAGGACAGCACATTAACATGTTTAGGAATGCATTTACTAATGACATCAGTTCTGGTGATCATGCTTTATGTTTTTTGAATGATTTTTATGTGAAAGAAACAGGAAATTGAAATACAGTGGTGTGAAAAGGTGTTTGCACCCTTCATGAGTTCCTATTTTTATTTTATTTTTTTACATGTTTGTCACACTTCAGTGTTTCAGAACATCAAACCAATTTAAATATTACTGGTTTGATGTTCTGAAACTCTGAAGTGTGACAAACATGCCAGACAATAAATAATCAGGGCGGTGCTCAGACTTTTTCACATGGCGGTTTTGTGACCGGAATCCTTAACACCCTGGTCCCCAGCCCTGCTCCCCAGCCCTGCTCCCCAGCCCTGCTCCCCAGCCCTGCTCCCCTGCATGTTCCCTGCTGCTGCACACCTGGGTTAAATGAATATGTGATTAACATTCTTCTGTAACAATTGCACAAATGCAAAGGAGGTAATGCAATCAAATGATTCAGCTGTGCTGGAGTCCGGACTCATCAAAAACATGCAGGACGGCGGTCCCTGAGGGCCAGGGTTGGGGATCACGGCCTTAAAGTATCGTTTTTTTTCTGTTTGAACTCAGCAGTTCCTGGTTTTGTCCACCAGGGGGAGCCATCAGCTTTGGCGCTGAGCTTTAATGAAGCCAAGGTCAGATCCACACAGAAGAAGACAGGTGGGTGGTAACCAATTTAATTTCCTCCGGTAACTTTTTGAAAAATTTATACTTTTAGGGTATATGTTTAAAATATATACTTTTAGTAAATCAGTGATTCTTGAGAATAGGGACAAAACGGGTCCTATTGATAAAGCAGCAAAATTTGAATAAAATATACACAAAATATAATTTTTTCAAATATCTGACTAAACTAACATGTGAGCACAACAATGTATATTTTCCAGGTATTTGCTGAATATTTTTTTATTTTAAACATTGTAGTAGGTGGATGGTGCCTGTAAAAGCCCTTCTCCAGGAGCAGAACTCAACACATTATAATAGTTTAAAACAATTAAAGAAATACTAAAATTATATATTGTGACAATTAAGTATAAATAGTCATATAAATAATTATAGAGGTATCAATAAATTGAATTAAAAATCATTTTTATATATTTTCCAACTCCATTGAAATTTGTCCCTCGTTTTTGTCAACACCATCAGAAATGAAAAGAATGTAAAAAAAAATCAGGCATTATTGGGGGGCACCAGAACTTCTGAGGACCCCATGACCACTTCCCTTCTCTTCCTTTGCTAAGAGGGCTAGTTAGCTCTGGTTAGCTTATGTTATTCTTAAGTTTTTTCTTCTGTTTTATTCCTAAGCTGCTTGTCACAACCATGATGTGTCAACTCCATAACTGACAATTTACAAAACTTTGATGAAATTTTGTGAAATAAAAGCTTAATTTCGGTAAACTGTAAAGATTTCATGGGCCTGATGAGCTACAATATGACCTCCTTCAGAATAACATCATATAAATTCAGGTAGTTTGGCTTTTTTTCAACTCCATCAGAGTTTTTGTGACTCTTTCAGTGAAATTGTTGTGAAATCTCACTTAAATGTGTAGTTAATTTATTTTAATGTATTTTACATAAATTGCATTACTTCACATGTACCAGGTTTTTCACTTTACCCACTAGTTTGTCACCACCTTCAGTTCTGTGTCAACTCCGTCAGATGGACTTTTTGTTGTTTTTGGTTTTAAATATTTCTTTTGTTTCTTGAGAAGCATTTGTCTGTAAAATGAGTAAAATATCACTAATAGGGTCAATAGGTCAACTGGGAGCCTGCACCTTAGCATCTTTAGATTTCCTAAACATTATTTGTCATATTTGCATACATAAGGTTGAGAAATAACAAAAAATATGGGAAAATTAAAACCCATTTTGTCCCTATTCTCAAGAATCACTGAAATATAAAAGTACTTTCTGATTACACTGATAACATGAGAAAAATGTGCTATAAGTGAAATAACTAGCACTGTTTTATCAATATTTAGGAATTACTGACTTAAAATGAGTTCCTACAAATTCCTGAAGTTACTTGTGAGTTAGTTTTATTTTACTTAAAATCTTAGCTATTTACACTAAAAAGTAGACAAGAATATTCAAAATGTAAGTTTATTTATATATCATATTTAGGACCAAAATGTTTCACAACAATCAGCAGGTAGATAAATGATAAAGCAAGAAATAAAATTAAGTTAGATAAAATAAACAGAGTAATAAAATTTGGCAGTAAAGTATGAAAAACAATACCATGACATACCTGATACTTGATAGGGTTTTGTGTTTTTGCTGTGATGCTTATGTTTCTTTTTATTAGATTTATTCCTGACTTTTAAAACTTCTTACAAATAAAAATAAGAACTTGTATCTCCGCCTAAATGAATCTCTCAAATCTTTCCAAGACCAATCGTGAGTTGAGAGGAAACAAAGATGGCCGACTGGGTAGAAGCAATGGCCGCTGCTAGCCTTTTGGTGCTAGCATAAGCACAATGTTTTCCACCGCATTTCTCATTTTCTGATGGAAAATTAAGTCTCATGTTGACAAAGTGGAAATAAATAAAGTGCAGTGAGGAAACTCAGTTTTAAAGTGTCGGGTTGAACGTCCGCTGGTCCTGGCAGTTGACCTTTGACTCTCTGATGGTGATGGTGGTGAAGGGGCCTGCGGATGTCGGCCCTGTCCTCAGAGCCGTCAGAAAGCTTTAGGTTTGTGGCCCTGACCTTTCCGGCCGGGGAGGAGACGTTTCGGACCTTCAGGAGAAACGCAGGTAACCGGGCTGAGGCGGCTTGGCTTCAGGAGCTGCTTCACCTTTACCTCTGGATGTCTGTCCGTGTGAATAACATTTATTACCCAAATGCTTTATTTCATTCTCTGGAATCTGCTTTTATTAGTGGTGGCACTCGATTAAAGTTTAAAGTCGAATTAATTTGTCACATTTTAATCAACTACATTGATAAAATAAGCAACATTTTCAATTAAAACCTCCCTTTTGCTTCCAATTTATAATAATAATAATAAATTTAATTTATAATGCATTTTCATTAATAAAAAATGTTATTGAATAAACAGACAAGAGATATTTACTGTTTTTAATCTGTTATTTAACCTTCAGATTGGTGCAAAGTTCAGCTTTCCAGTGTTTCAGGAACCCCCTTTAGCAACGTGGGCTGTGGATGCTGACATTAGCATTAGCAGCTACGTGTTTAGCATTGAGATCATATTTTAGATTTGTAGCTTCGCTGATAAGCTAACTCCTTTTAGCCCAACTTAAACACAACATCAGTCTTTTCCAGCGTCCAATCAGATCGTTTTTTGAAGCAGAAATTAACCCCTAATGAGCCAAAAGAAGCAGCTTCATCATACGTTACTGCTAGCAAATGTAGCTTGTGCGTCAGATTTATGGGTTTACCGGAAACGTGAATAGAAAGGTTCCACCTCGGGTCTTTCATATGTAAAAAAAGTAAAAATATGTTTATATATATATTTATATGAATAATTGTGTTAAAATCTTTGTAATTAATTAATTGAAATGAATGTGTTATAGTTCGGGTCCTACATTGTTGCGCCTGTAGTTTGCAGCTAAGGACTTTAGAGAGTTTTAAAAAGATTAATTGTTTAAAGTATTTAATTTGTTAAAATCTATGTAATGAAGTAAATGATTTACAGTTCAGACTACTTTATATGCAAGAAGAGGACTTGATGCGAATGGGCTCATGCGTCAGATTTATGGCCGAATCAGAAACGAAATACAAAGATAAAGGCTTGGGACTTTTTTATGTAGAAAAAAAGATCTTTCTATTTAATATTTTTATTTTTTGGCTCGAGTTTGAAAACAATGACTCATGGTTTATACAGTGCATAAAACATTTTATATTCATCAAACTTACTGAAGCAGCCAAACAGAACATCATAGAAACAGCATTTTCCCTTTAAAACATTTTCCACTAATTACATTTATTGCATTTACATTATTTTACACACTGGTCACAAGATTGTCTCTGCGTGATTCTCAATGGACTCAACTCAGGTTGATTTCTCTTCAGATTAGAGAAACAAAACGGGACATTTTCATTCTCTTGGTCTTGTAAGGTTCGAGCGCCGGAGCTCAGCTGTCGGGGGGCGTTAAAGGACTCGGCGGACACTGGGCCTCCAGGCGCTGGCTGGACGACGGTCTCTTTGGAGGCTTGACGGAGGTCGGGATGTCGGTAAACACGACGGATCGGCCGTCGGGGCAGAGCAAGACGCTGGAATCTGCTTCGCACTTGGTGGTTCTGCTGGGCCACAGCGCCTCAGCCGACCTCAAACCCAGTCCGCCTGGCGGCAGAACCTCGGTGTTCACGACCGACACCTGGCTCATCTTGATCAGCATGTCCAGCGACTGCTTACGCTTCTCCAGCGACGCCCTAATCAGCTTCCTCTCGCTCTCGTCCTCCTCTTCTCTCTCCTCCTTCTTCTCCTCCACCTCCTCGTCCTCCTCTTCCGTCTCCGTGGCTTTAAGGCTGCTGTCTTCTCGAACTGTTTGCTCGCCTGGTGAGTCCGTTGACTCCTTCTTCACCGACAGGTCTAGAGGCCCGTCGCTCTGGCCGGCCGTGCGCTCCAGCGCCTGGTGGATGTGGGAGAGCTCGCTGCGGATTTTGTTCAGGTGCTCCCACAGTTGTCGCTGGGCGGGAAGGTCCTCCTTCTCGAGGTGGGAGATCTTCCGCTCGGCCTCCTGGTACTCCTGCAGAGCCTTGGAGAGATCGGTGAGGAGAGCGGCCACCGACTCTGAGGCTCCGTCTTCGATGGCGCCAGAGGCGATGGCGTCTTGGCTGTTGGCTGACAAAGAGGCCGCTTCCCTGCTGGGACTGATGAGAGTCTTGTTGTACCACTGGTCACCAGGCCGGCTCTGAAGCTGTGAATCCTGTAAACTGAATAAGAGATCAAGAGTTTTAGATTTGAAAACTCCAGAGGTTCAGGGTGTTTTCACACCTGATCGTCTGGTAAACTTTGGAGCAAAGTTGCCAGATTGGTTACATTTTCAGCTGCTGCTGTGTTCTTTCTCTCTGCTCTGTGTGAAACAATCAAAACCCTTTGAAAGACCTATTACCCTCCTCACCTGTGGGGGCGCTGCACCAAAAACAGCTAGGGGAAACAACATGAAAATCTCTGAAGAAGGAACTTCCTTCTTCCCAAAACAAAAATGGAGTGGCATCAGATTTTAGCGGTCTTTTGTTTTTGATGAAAGATTGTGAGCCATTTTTCCTGATGGCACTAGAATCTTTGTTTTGGCTGCATTTACCCAGAATGCCATGTTCTGTTGTCCATTTCCTGCTTTTAGAGCAGCCGCCCGTCTCCTCTGAGCTCCTTCTTCACGAAATGTAAACAAAAAATGGAGTGGCAGCAGATTATAGTGGTTGTTGGATTTCTCTCTTGTTTTTGGTAAAAGATCACAAGCCAATTTCCCTGCTAGTGCTAAGCTAACACGTTTATTTTGGTTGTATTTACCCAGAATGCCCTGCACTGTAGTCCACTTCCTGCTTTTGGAGCGGTCTTTTGGAATGTTCACATACATTCGAACCGGACCAGAGTTCACTTCAGTCGAACTGAGGACGAGGTTTGTAGGCGGGTCAGAGTTAACTTTTAGGTCAGATTCACATTCACAAACAAACCAAAAGTTTTAGACAAACGGCCTGGAGTTGGATTAAAGCAGACTGAATAGAGCTGGTGTGGATGGACCCTGAGACTCTGAACTTTAGCATTCATGTAAAACAAAGAAAACTAACATTTCTGAGAATATGTACCTTATTTGTAGGAGATGTTTGTCAGCGGATGCAGTCTGAATGTTCCTCAGAAGGTCCAAAGTGAAGCCCATGGCTTGCTTCTTCTCCACAGGGGACTCAGGACCTCTAATTGGACCTCCAGTCCTCTTGAGACCACAGGTCGCTTTGCCTTCCTTGGCTGTAGCTTGCATCTTCTCCCCGCCTCTGTAGCCTTGGTCAGGTGAGTCTCTCTGAGGCGACACCCAGCCAGCAGGGGACACCGTGTTTCCCGGCCTCAAAGCAGGAACCTTCCACAAACCGACTTTAGGCTGAAAGCCAGACAAAGCGCTTGAATCTACGCTGCTTGATGGCGTCTTTAGGGATTTGCCAGCGTCACTCTGAGCGCTGGCTGCTCCGAAGGTGTGCTCACACAGGAAGGGGTAGTAGAGGCGAGGGGGGATGAGCGCTCGGTCTGTGTGCGTGCTGGATGCCGGGTGCACCAGCTGAGCCGCCGATGCCAGGAAGGGAAGCTGTGTGAACTGTGTGTGGGTCTGAGCGGCGACGCCGGACGCCCCGGTCGGAATGGCTGAGTTCATGTAGGAGAGCCAGCTGGGGCTGATGGGATAGCCAACGCCCAGCACTGAGAGGTTGAGTCCGCTGGGGTCCTGGTAGTCCACCAGGTTGGTTGGAGGAGGGTAGCAGGGGATTGAACCGCTCACCCGCTGCTGAGCGCCTTCTGCTTTAGCTTTCGAGTGGTTGGACGCAAACAGCCGCCACTGCTCCGACAGAAGCCCAGGACTTGTTAGGCACGTCTTGGGTAGCTTGTAGTGCCTGAGCTGGGCCTCCACCTCTGCGGAGCGAGCTCGCAGCAGCTGATCTTCCAGAGAAAGCATGTCGGCCATCAGCAGCTCTGACTCTGGCTGTTTGCTCCTTTTGGTTGCAGTCTCCGGAGACTCTCCTCTGCCGTTGTTGGAAGCAGCTTTGGCCGATCCGCTGATTTCTGGGCGCTCCTCTCGCCCTCCCTCCTCCTCCTCCACTCCCTGAGTCTCTCTGCCCTCTCCGTCCTCCTCCTCAGACCTCCGTTGGCCCTGCTTCTCCTCGATGCAGATTACCTGCTCTAGTTCATCCTTCCCTGCAGCGTGCAGGCCGTGCGCTTGCTGGAAGGGCCGCAGCTGGTCGGGGTGCAGGATGTTGCCCTTCTTGTAGGGCCAGTCCGACTCTATGAGCAGAGACAGTGAGTTCTTGCAGAGGCTGTACTTCATGTGGTTGTACAGGTGGGATTTCTCCATGCAGGTGAAGGGACACTGAAAGCATTTATAGTTGTAGGGTTTGCCCCATGGTCGCGGGATGTAGTGCGGCTTCTTCGGTTTTCGCTCTTTGTGTTTTCCGGCAGACGTCACTTTGCAAGCTTCATCCTTTGACATGATTAAAGGTTATTTCAAGCGCAGGTGCAATGAAAGTTATTCTAGGAGCTTTGTTTGTTTCATTTGATGCAGATTTTCCTTCAGTCTTGTGAGATGAAGAACATCTTGTTAAACTTTCAGTCACTCCTGTGAAGAAAACAGAGAGAAACTCTTAGCAAGACAAGATTTTAAATGAAATTAAGACGGTGGTGGGCACTACCAGCTAATATGCTAATTGTTAGCTTAGCTGAGAGTGGGAAACGTTTAGCGCACTTAGCTTCCCCTAAATTAATTTTTTCCAGATAGTTTCTAAAGTGATAATTTACTCAACTAGTTTGTAAATTTTAAATGAAATAAATTTCAATACTTGTGTTGAAGTTTTGGTTATTGACTGTTAATTCTTTAAATACTGGATGAATTCAGCGGTGATGCCATTGTTTGATGAAAACGTAAGGATACATTTATATCCAGTTAAGTTTCCCAGTACAAGGATTTTTCTGCTGAACTCCAAATTATTTGCACAATTTTTGGACAGCAGATTTAAACGTGTTACAGCTGAGGAAGCTGAAATACTTCGCAGCAATGCTACTTAGCACGCAGTACTGACACTGAACCCCAAAGATTAAGAAGATAATAGATGTTAGCTTCTGCTGTAGCACTAAGATTGTTTCCTCTGTAGCCATAAGACTATGTTGATATAACAATTTAGCATTAGTTTCCGCTGAACTAAACTCTGTTGCTTGCGTGCTAACCAGGACCAGTCGGCCGGCTCACCTGTTTTAAAATCACTGCATTGGCTCCCAGTATGTCTGAGGGTTTATTTTAAGATTCTTTTACTGGTTTTTAAAAGTCTTAATGGTCTAGCACCATCTTACCCTGCAGAGCTGCTGTTACCTTATGAACCTCTGCGGGCCCTGAGGTCCTCTGGTACCGGACTATTTACAGGCCCCAGAATCAGAACTCACACTGATGGTGAGGCTCGTTTCCAGTATGATGGCCCAGTTTGTGGAACGATCTGCCAGAAAACCTGAGGGCTGCAGAAAATGTTAACAGATCAAGACCCGACTTTTGGCTGTACTTCCTGAACTGAATCATTTCTGCTTCGTTTGTGTCTCCATGTGGGCTTGGAGGGTAACTGTTTGTTTTTGTTAGTTTTTATTGATCTGTGCAGCATTTGAGCTGCTTTTAGTATGAAGGGTGCTTCATAAATGTGATTGATTGAAACACTTAATTGATTCAGCGTTTTAGCGTTAGTTTCTCTTTAATGCCGTGTTGCTATAGTGTTTATTATTAGTTTCCACTAAGCACCGTGTTGATGTAGCGCTTTAGCGTTAGCAGAGCTAATGTTTATGATGGTGCTTTACGGTTAGCACAGCTAACTTTTTAACTAGCGATGCCCCCCACCGGATAAAGTTGTGATTCCTGGTTTAACAAACTGAACATGTCTGTTATCTGTTAGCGTTGCCACTAGCCTAACTGCAGGGAGGCCCGGCTGCCCTGTACCTGCCACTGTTCATTAGCTGCAGTGCAGCACCAGGCGGCAGCAGGGCCCCGGGCCGGGGGGGGCTAACAGAGCCAACCCCGCACCTGTGCAGCGGGGCTGGGGCCCGGGCCCTGGGAGGGCCGCTACAGGCGGCTCCATGCTGAGGACGGAGCGGCGCTGGTGGGGATGGGAGGGAAGTTGGGGGTTTGAGGCCGGGTTGCTAATGAGGAGCCTGGCACCATGCCTGAAGGGCGTCATTAGTGCCAGGACCGAGATCTGGGTCAGGACATGGGGAAGAAGTTCAACCGCCTCGATTTCACTTAGAGCCGCTCGTCCTCGATGACCACAGGGTCATTATTGTTCAAGTTCTGTGGAAAAAACGTTTAGAAATTAACTTTACTGCCAAATATTATGTTCAAAACTCCAATTTATAATAGATCTGTCCTGGTTTTATGTTGTTGCAATTTTGAAAATTTAAATAAATATCACTTTTATACAGTCCAAGACTATTCATACCACTAACGGACTTAAATATAAATTTATATTTAATCAACTTTCTGAAATAAAATCGATTGGCGTCTCACAAAATCTGATAAAACATAAAAAAATAACTTTTCGGTTTGTTTTCATTTTATTAAACAGCTGCATTTATTAGCATTGCATCGATTAAATCCTCCATGTTTCTGAGCAGCTTTTTGCACGTTTAAGTATTTGAGGTTTGAAGATCTAATCTTTTTCTCTCCATCAGGTTAAAGTTCAGACTTTGACTGAGCTGCTAATCAGAAGAAACATGTTGGTAAAATTAAAAGATTACTTTAAACCTGAATATGCTGGAGGTTATGGAAATGTGCCTGTAATGTCCTGCATACAATTGATTTACGTCTCTTTTCCTGAAATCTCTGCAGCTTAATTAGAGATTATCGGCCGGGACGGGGATCGGAACCGGACGATTTTTCCAGGATCGGTTCTGATAGTTAATTAGAAAAATATGAACTAAAAGCATCAAAACTCAAATCATCGTCAGGTTGATGAATCGACCAGGTTCACTAAAAATCATGCAAACATTAGAGATATTCCTGTAATTTCTTCATCAAACTATTAAAAAATAAAGAATCAGCAGCTCATCATCAGAAAACTGAGAACTGATTTCTGCCTCTCTAAATCTTTAAAATGTTTTTAATGGTTGAATTGGTTTGAGTTTTTCCTGGGAGTGAAGCCGTCGGCTGCCGCCTGCAGTGAAGTGAAGTTTTACTTTGCCTCTTTCTTCAGGCCATTTGGAGATGAAAGTCAGTTTGCTTTAAAGTTTAGCCTCCATTTTAAACTAAATAAATTAAAGAATCAGAACTTCATTCGAGTTAAACTTTGGGGATAAATCCCAGGTGATGGAGGGGGAGTGATGCTGCGGGACGGCGGGGTGGCGGCCCGATCCCCCAGCCGGGCCGTCAGAATCGGGCCGTCTGATTGGCTGACTTGTGCGCCTCGGGGCGCTGACCTGCTCATAATGGAGGCTAACAGCTGCAGCTACGAGCCGATCAATAAAAATCATTTTTTATCCCCGCCGCCTCGTATCCAAACCCTGCGGTCTTGTTTTAAGCTTTTAGGATCAAACAAACCCGACCGCTTGAACACTAAAAGCTTTGACGGAAACATGCGAGCGCAAACCGCAGCGCGTTTTCTGCATGAGGGGAAATAAAACCGGAGATGAAATGAGTTACCTGAGGAGAGGATCAGCTGATTTCCTCTGCAGAAGCTTTTAAAGGAAGGAAAGAAGATTAAAATTAGAAAATCATCAACAATATTCACCTAAAATATTCAGCCAAAAATGTAATGCTATAAATTACAAGCAGATTCTCCTCATAGAATATCATTAAATGCTTTTATTTTAGCTTTATGTTTAATTTTTTATCATGGTGCCTGTTCACTGCAGAAACACAAAATCTTACCAAGTATTTTTTATGTAGTTTTTGGTGAAAATATATTAAAATAAAACAAAACAAGCTTTCGAACAACTTTTCTTCGCTAAATAAGATCTTGTTTTAAGTAAAAAAATCCTTAATTTTGATTTTAAAAGTGTTAATTACATTGGCAGATTATTTAACTTATAACAGGAAAAATGTTCTTTCTGTAAGTGAAATAAACTTTAACTTTTTAAAATCAGTATTAAGGAATTATTTAGTGAAAACAAGCTCTTATATCTTGCTGAAAAGTTACTTTTGATTTAGTTTAGTTTTAAGATATCGGCACT
>NW_006800402.1:229177-241933 GCF_000485575.1 Poecilia formosa | reverse complement strand
TCCCCCCGCCGCATTATGCTCCCTCCCTCCCCCCCCCTCGCTGCAGCAGCGGCTGCTGCCTGGACGCAGAATGTACAGATTATTGGCCGAGGTTCGTTTAGGGAAAACACAGATTAGATCTGAGTTTCATCTGGGATTTACATGAGAAAGCAAAAGAAAAGTGTTTAAAAGTTTAATTATTGAACTTTAACCTGTAAATGTTCTGACATAATTACATTTTTGAGTAACAATAAATTGCTGCAGGTTTACAGAGATGAACTAAAATGTTTCATTTTCATATATTGTGAATATTCTGCTGTCACAAACACATTGTGTAAAATAAAACATACTCTCATTACTGTAGAGTACAATCTTATCAATTTATTTTTATATGTATTTTAATCTTTTTAAAAATCTTTTTGTGAACCTAAATGCTTTAATGCTGTTAAAGCATTCCCAATGTGGGAAAATAAAGTCAGTTTTTTGTTTTATCTATTCATTCAATCAATCAATCAATAAAGGGTATTTCTATTCTCTTCTATTCTTTACAATAATGCATAAAAATTAATTCATTAAATAAAAAATAAATATGTACATAAATAATATTTAATATAATGATTGGTTTTTTTATGTAAACATTTTTGCATACCATCCAATTAAGATGTTTTTATATTTAGAAAAAAAAATCTAAAACAAACTTTAAACATTATTAATAATAATTTATTTATAAATGTATACATTTTTATTTGTAGAAGTGAAAATAAAATGAAAACTTAAATGCTGTACTTTTATACAACAATATGACTAAATAGATGTAAGTTCTCATTTAGCTTATTTTCACTTAATCAAAAAAATAAAATAAAATTGTATATATATATATATATATATTTCATTCATTAATACACAATATTTCTGTTAGCTTTTTTCCTCTACTGTATTTTATGCTGCAATGTAAAATATATTTCTATTAAAATTTAAGAAAAAAATTATTTTTACATTTGGTTTCATTTGTAGAAATAAAATAAAAATGTAAATGCTGTATTTTATAAAACATTATGACAAAAAATAGATTTAAATACTTATTTAATTTAAACGTTATCAGGTATATTTTTGTAAATAAACAGCAGCAATTTGAGGCTTTAAATGAAACGTATAAATTAATGTATGAATCTGCAGTTTTGTTCTCTGCTGCCATATAATGAGCATTTAAACAGTTTTAATGATAAGTCACTGGAGATGAAACTCCTGCATTATTAATTAACATCCATCTGAAAACGTGTAATCTGACAGATTATTTCATCCTCTCTTGTTTGGGCCAGTCGGGTCGGTGCCGGTGCGGCTCGCTGTCGCTCAGCGGCGGCTAAATGGAGGCTGACAGGGAGCCTAACCGTCTGCAGCAAATGTGACAGCGGGGGAAGATGGCGTCCCGTAAGTAGAGGCGACCGGGACAAGAGAAGAAGAGCCACGGCTTCCTGAACGTCACGGTGGCTGATGTCAGTTTATCTTATCAACTCCATAGAAACTTGGAAGATTTCTTCTTCTTCTTCTTCTTCTTTTTAAATCAAGCCAAAGTGAGGAGTGACTTCTGTAAACAAAAGCTTTGAAATTTTAGCCAAGCACAACCCTGCCTGATAATTTGCATAAAATCAATTTTTTTCTGCCTCCTGCACAACCAATAAGAAGCCAGCGATACTTTGTACGGTGCATAGAGCGGAGAAACCAGCTGAACAAATGTGCTGTTGCAGGGCTTGGGTGGGGTTGCTAGGTAACGGTGCAGGGCTTGGCTGGGGTTGCTAGGTAACGTCGCAGGGCTTGGCTGGGGTTGCTAGGTAACGTCGCAGGGCTTGGCTGGGGTTGCTAGGTAACGGTGCAGGGCTTGGCTGGGGTTGCTAGGTAACGGTGGAGGGCTTGGCTGGGGTTGCTAGGTAACGTCGCAGGGCTTGGCTGGGGTTGCTAGGTAACGGTGCAGGGCTTGGCTGGGGTTGCTAGGTAACGGTGCAGGGCTTGGCTGGGGTTGCTAGGTAACAGCACAGCGCTCGTGGAATGTGACACCAAAAGAACATGAACTTAATAGGCCGTCTGCATGTTACAATGTTTACATCCGGAAATCTTTGCACAAAAAGACGATTCTCTGATTTCTCTGTTTGGAGATGTTGGTATTATTTATTTAGCCACAGTGAGCCACAGCAAAGGGGAAAATAACGCAGAAAAATCATTGAAGAACAACTCAAAACCACTACAGCAACTACGCTACACACAGACTCGTTGCCATAGCAACTGAAAACAACTCCGCTACACTTACCAGGATTCAACACCAAAAAACACGCAATCATTTCCCAAACGAAGAACAGAACATTCAGTCCGTTACAGTTTTATGTTTTTAGGTTTTATGTTCATTTTGTCCTTAAGTGATCGCTGTGGCAGATTAGCTACACTGCTGTTAGCTAAGCTAACACAGTGGTGGCTGATTAGCTATGCTGCTATTAGCTAAGCTATAACAGTGGTGGTGGATTAGCTAATTTAAACACCTCCTCTACTGATCATCTGTCAGAGTTGGTGTTTAGGTCGCCTTTTTTTAAAAAATTTTAATTGAACCGAAACACAACCAATTCCACATCACATCTACATGTCATTTTGTCATAGTCAAGCTAGCATAACTGAGCTACTTCCCTCTCGGTTGCTATTTTGTCTTAATTAAAACTTTTTCCCGACATTGTTATCTAGTTGTCATAGTGCTATCAGTTAGTAGCAAAGCGCTGCGTCCCTTTTGCTTTTATACATCACGCGTACATTTCAGACGTTGATAACTTGACTTGTGTTTTTGTGTTTATTAGAAGTAGTTGAGACCCAAATAGAAGCATAAAAATGTGTGAAATGTGAATTTTAGGCCCCCTTTTTAAAAGAAAAGAAAGAAAAAAAGAAATCACAACAAACTTTTGATTATATTTATTTATAGTAATTATTCGGGTTGGCACCAGTTAAGAAACCATTTATTTTTTCGGTTAAAGTTTGCGCGCTCCATTCTTGTGAGCTGCCCTGTTTACCTTCAGAGGTTGAATCAGAGTGATGATGAAGCTCAGATGAAGCTCTCGCGGCGAGTGCAGCGTCCTTATGGAGCGGCATCTGGGGAGTCTGACAGCAGCACTCTATTACCACTCAGAGAAAGGAACCCGAGGGCGGCGACTTCACCGCTACCAGCCACATCCAGCTGCGCCGATGCCTCCAAACGCACACGCAGCCAAAACCATGCAAATGAGGAGGAACATTCACAACTCGCTGCTCCACAAATCGGACTTATGTTGTGTTGGAAAAGTCGTTTGTGGGTGTAAAGATGGAGAGATGAATGAGTGAAAGTCAGGCTTTTTCCAGCGCCTGAGCTTTAAAGCCTGGGGTGGAATGGCTAACAGCTCCTCTGCTAGCCTGCGCTGCTGGGCACATTAACTAAACTCATATCGCTCTCAGCCACTATCAATTATTCACCGCCTCCTCCCTTATTTCCCCTCGTTTCAAAGAAGAAAACCTCTAACAGAAAACACACTGCAGTCACAGAAAAACCTCCAGCCTTTGGTGACATGTTGGGACTTAAATCATTGTTGGAATAAAACAATGATAATTAGAAATGAAACTTAACTTTCTGGGCTAATGAGCTAACATCGGATTGATATCACCCCAATAAGAAAAACTACAGATAAATCATCTTTTCACAGGGAAAAATAAAACATTAGTTGCTGCTAAAGCTGTGGCATATTAGGGTTATAAAGTCCAACTCCAGTTATAATAATCATTTTAAAACCGACCTGTCTTTGTGTTTTATTAGCCGCATTTCCATTACAAACTTTCTCAATATTCTGCTAATGTCAAAGAAACTCAATTTTGCAATATCGTTGTTTCCATTTAATAAGAAGCGAAATTAAAATCACACCTGAATAAGATTGTTTATGCGATAAGAAACATTCAGCGCCATCATCCTCCCACCACTTCCTGTTCTCTTCTTCTTTGTGGTTTCCGTCAGTGGTACCTTCACGTTGCAGATCGTGTGATTTCTGCTGGACACCATGTTGGTATAGATCAGGGCCGACATCCTGCATGTTTTAGTTCTCTCCTTAGTGGTTGTAACAACCTCCTCAGCAAGTCAGTGTTCTGCTTAGGCCTCTAACGAGCCGTCATCTGATGCAGGTGTGCTGAACCAGGGAGAGAACTAGAACATGCAGGATGCCGGGCCTCCAGGACCCACTTTGGACATCCCTGGTATAGAGATTTAGCGTTAGCAGAACAAATGTTCTTGGTTAGCGCTTTAGGTTTAGTGCGAGTGACTTTTCAGTTAGCTGTGCTAATAATGATTAACATGATATACTTAACCTCTAATAGCCAAAGTATTGAAAGGATGACAGACGAGTGTCCTTTTCAGAGGTGAACTGCCTCGCTGCAGAGTGCTGGAAGCCACCATGAGACATTTCAGCTTCACATTTAATGAAATGCACACAATTATTGTGATGAGGGGCGGACGAGCGCTGGCCGGTCTCCAAGTTGGAAACAGTCGTCAGGGTGTATCAGTGCGTTGATGGCTTAAAAGTCAAAGTTCAGTCATGAGCGTTGGGGTTTTCTCTGCAGATATGTTTGCCCTTCTCTGCAACCTCAGCATCTGTAGGTGAGAACGGCTCGTTACCATCGGTCCACTGCAAAAACACCAAATCTTACCAAGTATTTTTGGTCCAGTTTATAGTGTAAACGCCTTATTACATTTGAAATAAGACAAAACTAACTTACAAGGAACTTTTAAGCAAGATATAGATTGTTTTAGTCAAAAATAAAAAAGTTCTACTTCCTTTGAGCCGTTACCTAGCAACCCAGCCACGCCCAGCCCGTTGCCTAGCAACCAGTTCTAGTTCCACTGCTGGATTATTTCACTTATAACATGGGAACAAAACACAAAATCTGTTTTTGAAGATTTTGCAGTGTTTCCATCATTTAGTTTTTAGTGCCAACATTTGAAATAAGACAAAACTTTGTTTCAAGTAACTTTTCAACAAGATTTAACTTCTTTTAAGTCAATAATTCCTTCATTTTGATCAAATTCTATTTTCACTCACAAATTTTGTCACTTATAAGAACAATGTTCACATGTAAAAAGTGCCATAATCTGCCTGTGTGACTGGGATTTTATTAGTATTAAGGAATTATTGACTTAAGCTGAAAAGTTACTTGTAATCTGTTTTTGTCGTATTTCTTGTGCACTGAGACATTTGCATAATAAACCAGACAAAAATATTTGGTAAAATTAAATGTTTTTGCTTGTCTAAAGCCGTATTGATGAAGATTTTAAAGAAATAAATGCCTGAAGAACTGTTTATGTATTTTTGCTTATGATTTCATATTTTTGCAGGGTCTGGCTGATATTCATCATGTTTAGCTGTGACGACTCTGGAAGAGTTCAGCCGTAAGTCAGCGGTGGCGGGAAGCAGCTGGCGCGGCGTCCGTCCGACCGTCTTTGTCTCCATCGTCTCCATCCTCCGGTCGGCGCCCCCGCCCGCGGGACGCCGCTCTCTCCCGCCCAGGCACCTGTGGGGTGTCACCTGATGGGGGAAAAGCAAGTGGAAATGAAAGCAAGCAGCCGATTCTGTCAGAGCGCATCAGGGCGGCTGTCTGTCACGCCGCTGACCTTCGGGGCGGCGCGCGCTTCAGCGCGATGCGTAAACCCTCAAAGTGTTGGAGCGCGTGCGAGCCGCGGCCCGCGGGGAGCGGATGTGAACGTGTGCATATGCTTGTTTATCAATGCATGGTGTGCAAGAGCAAGTGTGTGTCTATTAGCGCCCTGAGTGGGTGGCGTAAACACGTAGCGCTCCGGGGTGTGTGTGTGAGCGTGTGTGTGTATCAGTGCAGTGATCTGTGTGAGATAGCTGCGTTAGCTGGCAGGTCGCTGACATCGTCCACTCCACAAGCAAAACTCCTGATTTAATCTGGAAATCCGTCCTCAGGTTGAATGCTGCTTACCTGGAAAACTGGAAACGATCTCTGAGGGTTCCTTATGGGTCCTGGAAATCCTTGAAAACCCTCCTTGAATTTTAATGAGGTTTTGGAAAGTACAAAAGGGTGTCGGGACAATTGTAGGTAGAAAAATACAAGAGTAAATTACTACGAAAAGAATATTTTGAGGTCAATGACATTTTCTAAAGGAAACATGAACATTTTGAAAAATCAAAAATGTGCAAGAAAAACTCAAATTTTGAGACTAATCTTGACAATTTCAAAACTGGAGAAGTTTTGACTTTTGAAACTTATCAAAAGTAGAAAATTTCTGGAGATTAATCAGAGTTTTTCTAGCAAATGTTCAGCTTTTTTATTGAGAACATTTCTGATCTCTATCTAATTTTTTTCCTGGATATTTACTCTTCATTTTTCTTTCTTTTTTTTGGACAAGTAGTTAGGTTTGGGCAGGCGCAGAGACGAGACAGGGATTCGGAGAGCGTGGAAAGGGAAAGAAAGGGAAGATGGAGAAAGAAGGAAAAAGACGGAGAGAAAGAAGGAAAGAGAACGCAAGAATAAGAAAAATGGAAAGAAATAAGGAAGGAAAGAAAGAGAATAGAAAGAAGGAGAGAGGCATGCAGGCTGTCCTCTGCTCGGCCGCGGCCGTCCAAGCGGCAGGAATGGAGGGAGACAGGAACTGAAGCCCGTCAGCTCCTCCCTCAGGCGCCTCGGCCTCCCAACTACAAGTCCGTGTTTTAGCGAACCATATGTTCCCCCGAACCCCCCATCCAGAAAATAAACAAGTCAGGAAGCCATGGCCGCAGGGAAGTCTTGTTTCACTGCTTTCATTCCCGAACACTCACTCCACTTCCTGCAGACTCAAACTGCTCTGGATGAACCATCAGCAAGATCTGAGGTTTCCTGGTTTCCACGCATTCAAGAGAGAAAAGGAACAAAAATATTTCAGGGTTTGACCTGCATGTCAGAACGTCACAGGATGTAAATGTCGTCTTCTTCCACCTGCAGATCGTCTCCTTTGGAGCTGCAGACGAGACAGGAGGTCAGGAGGTCAGGAGGACTTCAGGAAGTCGGACTGCTCACCGTTAACAGAAGGAAGGAAGGAGAGAAAGAAACAGGAAAGAAACCAAGAAAAAAGGAGAAGAATACGTTTATTCCTGTTGGTGTTCCCACGCTGCACTGAAACTTCCTTATTTTTCAATTCAAACAGACTGAAGTTGGAGAACCTCCTAAGAGTCACTTTTTGATTTTCCACCTGCTGATCCAGGTGTGTTTCAGACACCTGTTGCTTTAAGAACCAGGTGAGACCTGGACGCCGTCAGCAGAAACAGACATTTTACAGATCCAGCATCCAGGTTTCAGACACGACTAACAGAGACCTTTAAGCTGTAGGAGCCTGTTTCAGTCGATAATTCTTTAAATTTGATAAAATCACCTTTAATGCCAATAAGTGAAATAATCTGCCAGTGGAACTGGAACTGTCAATATTTATGAATTATTGACATAAAACAAGCTGTTATATCTTGCTGAAAAGTTCTTTGTAAATTAGTTTTGTCTTAATCCAAGTGTGCTCTGTTAGTTGTACTAAACTAGACGAAACACTTGGTAAAATGTTGTTTTTACAGTGTTGATGAGAACAGATGTAGGAGGTTTTTTCATGAAAATTAGATAAAATCACCATATATTTACCAGTAATTGTTTGCGATCATCTAATTCTGATTAGAAACCTGTTTGTTTTTCTAAACGTTGGTGATTTTATCCACAACCAACAGGTTTCGTGTTGAAGCAGACTGAAGGTTCAGGGTCTGAAATCAGAAACATTTCTAGTAATAATCAGTAAATGAAACTCTGCGGTTGCAGATCCAGTTCATTGAAACGTGTGTGACAGATGGGCGGGGCGGGTGTTCGGGTTCTGCAGAGCTGATCGGTTCTCCCTCTGGGCAGGAGAAAGAGTCCGGACATGGACAGATGTGCCGAAGGCCGGGCGTTGGCTCGCTCCGTTTCGGGCTCCCTCAGGGCCCGGTACTCACTGACCGCGGAGCGGCGGCCAGTTGGCGGACTCAACTTCCTCACAAAGGTCAGTCATCAGCTGCCAGTTCCAGCCCAGAACATCAGCTCATTCCTGTGGGCTGGACTGGACTCTGAACCGAAACCCTCACCGGGTTCAGTCCGATTCCTCCTGTGTTTGTAATTTGGGTATTTCATTGCAGCAAAATTCACTATTTTTGATGGAATGCTTAAATAATCTGAATTAACTTAATATTGACTTTTTTGAACACTAAATCATGTTTTAATTAACATTTCTGAGATGAATTAAAAAATTTCAAAGTTTTTCCTTATTTCTTATAAACTTCTAGTTCCACTGGCGCCGTTACCTAGTAACCCTAGCCAAGCCCAGCCGTTACCTGGCAACCCAGTTCTGGTTCCAGTGGCAGATTATTTCACTTATAACTCAGGAAAAATGGCTTGTTACAAGTGAAATAATCTGAATTTTTGGCTTAAAACTAGCTTTTGCCATGTAAAATGTACTTTTTTGAGTTTTTAAATCTGTTTAACATTACTGAAATTATTAATTTCTGAGTTTTAACTCTACACTGTAAAAACATAAAATTAGTACACTTGATATATGGCTAAAGTCGTGCTAGGCTAAAGATTTTAAATAATGTGCAACAATTGTATCTTGTGTTTTTTATGTCGCTTGTTCCTCTCATTCATTAACTTCCTGAGCTTACATATGAAGTTTCTTCAGCACAAAATGAGGATTAAATATGCAGTTCTCACAGACACACCAGCAGTTGAGTTGAGTTTTTGTTACCCAAAACTCTTTTTCCATGAAGCCCGGAGGTCCAAATGTGATAAAAATATCACTGTTTTGCCAAATATCCATGTAAGTGTTGAGGCGTTTTCTCCTTTCACAGCCCTGAGCCTTCCTGAAGACCTGAGGGCAGCTGAGAGTTTGGATGTTTCAAAAAGACAGAAACATCTATTCACATTCGCTTTAATTTATAGCTTTTTGTTATGTCCTTATTTCAAATCATAACTTTATAGACCATATATTATCACTTGTTTAATAAATCTGTTTTTTATACATATTTTGGTGATTTAAGTTAATAATAATCTCAGCAAGTACAATCATGTCAGTTTAATAATATGTTCAACAAAACAAATTGAGTTTGCAAAAATAAACTTCTCAGTCCGTCACACTTATCATTGCTGCTTTAGGTTTAGCACAGCTAACATTTTAGCTAGCAGTGTTCACTGCTGGCAGCAACACATTTAAGCCAATATATGTTGCTGCAATAGAAGGTTAGCATTAACATTGATGAATTTAGCACTTTAGCA
The DNA here is from genome assembly GCF_000485575.1 of Poecilia formosa. Taxonomy (NCBI): domain Eukaryota; kingdom Metazoa; phylum Chordata; class Actinopteri; order Cyprinodontiformes; family Poeciliidae; genus Poecilia; species Poecilia formosa. Next base: position 232,630 of record NW_006800402.1, on the reverse strand, counting down.
TTAGCTTCTGATAAATACCGTGTTGTACTTTAGCATTAGCGTAACTAAAATTTATGATTAGTGCTGTAGGGGTTAGCATGGCTAACTTTAGCCGTGCTTGCAGCCCATGACATCATGTAGCTGCAGACTGAGCCTGAATGGAAATCCACCTCCACAGTCTCCTGTGGACATTTTGAACAGTGATCACCACTTTATAGATTTTGCTGTCATTGATTTTGTCAGCAGAAACACATGGACACACGGTTAGCGACATGACAGCCTGTCTGCTCCATTGAGCCATCACTGACCTTCCCTGAATTCAGACTTGCCAAGCCAATTGACCAAATCGCTGATCTTTAAGAGGAGCGGGTTGAGTGGCACTAAACGCGCGCACACACACACACACACACACACACACACACACACACACACACACACACACACTTCACCCACCTCACTGTGTAATCAAGGAGGGAGGCAGGCAGGACTCTGGGTCACAACAGCGACAGTAATGAGAGGCGACAGCTCCTTGGCGCTCGAGGCAACGACCAGCTCGGCTGTCGAGACCGCGGAGCGAGTCCGCCAGGCACGCACTGAGGCAAGGTTTGCTGATTTGGGAGGGAGATGGAGGGAGGAGAGGGGGCGAACTGGGACGGAGCTGGTGGTACAGATACACTGAGTCGATGCTAAAACGCAGATCTGATGTCATAGAAACACATTTCTTCTAATCATCACTTATTATCTGATGTATTTATACCGTTTATCAGCAGCAGGGATGTCAAAGCTGCAACACACAAGCACAACGTCTGACATGCATCCTGAGCAAGCGGTGGAGCCCTGAGGCCGCCGCGCACGGCGCTGCTGACCCCTCCCTCTCCGCCTCCTCCATCCTCCTCTGGAAGACAGTTTAACTTCTGTCATTTTCGTGAAGCAAGTGAGTCAGTTTCGCTGCGACGAGAGGATGTGACAGGTTGGTAATGGACAGGACAAAGAGGGGACTTATGAAGTATTAGTAAACCTTAATAATTCACTAAACGGAAGACCCCAGGAGGCCCCCACTGGCTCCCATCCTGGCTCCGATGTTTTCTGGCTGTCAGCGCCAGATCATGATGAGAGATGATGCCAAATCACTGACCAGATAAAGAAAACCTCAAAAAGATTAAAAATGCTCTTTAAGCAACATTTCATGCAGTAGCTTTGGTTTATCTAATGATATGTCAAAGTTGTAATACGTTCCAAAATGTAGGTGGAAAAATAATCTGTGCATTTAGTTTTTTTTTTTTGTTTTTTTTTTTGCCATTTCAAGATTTAAAAGACAAAAAAAAAAGGCTGTTTATTTAAGACAGATGTTTGAGTCAGGATTTAACAAAACTTAACTAAATCTGGCAACCAGACCTGCAGTCACAAAGTTGGGAAAATCATTTAAAACCCAAAGATCTGCAGCAAAGAGCAGCATCTGTAGTCACAAATAAAAACCATTAGATGCTGCGTTCATGCTAACTATTCACACCAGTCCTGTTTAGCTTTAATCCGTTTTGCGTAGGAAGAACGGTTCGTTTGGGGAAATGTGAATGCTAATCGAACTCTGGTTCTCCAAACCTCAGTCTGGGTTTGGTTAAAGTGAACTCTGGTTCGGTGTGAATACATGCGAGACCGATCCAAAAGCAGGAAGTGGACTTATACTACCCAGTTCAGCAGCAAGGCAGTTCAGAGTGCTTTACATCATAAAACCAACATACATTACATTTTGCCATTGTCAAGATCATCATTATGCATTGAATATGTTGGTCAATGTTTGAACTCTGAACTCTAAAAGGTTTAAACCAAATTCTGCTGAAGGCGCCAGATAAGTTTGGGAAACCCTGGTTTATTGGTCACCACTCATGTTTGTTTATTAAAAGATGCTCAGAGCCTCTTTGTTCCTGTCTGCAGATCGCTCCTTCTACAGTCCCCACCTTGTCACATGTAGCTTCTTCTGCAGCCGCTGACCACCAATTATCTGTGATCAGAGTCTAGCTGGTCGCGATTAGACCGAGTGGTGGCCTGGAGGGACACACACTCCGCTTCCCAGCTGCTCCATCACCAACCAGAGCCGGTTCTCTGCGCTGTGACTGGCAGCCCAAGTCATTAGATCCCTGGACGCCCCCACTGGCTGCTCTTTTTGCTCCCCTTTGTGTGTGGTGGTGATGGTACTGGAGATTACAGCGCAGCGGTGACGAGTGTCAGTACGGAGCCCCGGTCCAGTCTGTTGAGGTCCGGTGTGACAGCGCCGCGTCCTGACCCCCACAGCCACTCCTAAGTGCCCTGCCTGCATCGCCTCCAGAGACGCAGAGGGTGATGGGGCCCGGCACCGGAGGGGCCGCCCTGGCTGGTGCCTTTGCTGGTGGTCTCTGTGGCCTATTAGTGTCTTGCTATGGGCCTGTCAGACTGACAAAACAGGGGCCTGTCAAATTAAGTAGAGGCTGAATATCGGAGATGTGTATTCAGACGCAGCGAGGGGACGCGTTGGGGAGGAGTGAGCAGAACCAGGATGAGGAAACCACCGGTGCTAATGTCGACGCTAAGTGAGAGTGACAGTAGGCTAGCTGATCGGCGAAGGGAAAACGCAGAAGCAGAAAGAGAGACAGAGAGCTGGAGTGGCGCTGGTTGATAATGGTGGTGTGGTTGTCCTGAGGAGACTTGTTAAGGGCCCGTCCAGACAGAACCAGACAGCTACCGTTCCCAGGGATCTGAACCCAGGTAAAGCGCTCCAAGTTTGGCCCAAACAGCTCGGAGTTACAGCACTTCCACTTAATGAGATCAGCAGCAGCCAATCATCCCAAAACACAAAACCATTTAATGGAACAATGACGGTTTCCTCAGCCGGCCTGCGAGGCTCTGCTGACTGTTTGTCGCTGCACACATGAAATAACAAGCATTTACCTGGGCACCAAAGGCAGTTTTAGTTTGTTCTGTTGTGTTTTAATACACAATTAAACCGGCTCTGCTTTCTCTATATTTACCTCTGGAGGCAGATTTGATGCAGATGCTTCAGGCCACTGTGAAGACATGCAGTTTATCTGCTGTTTATAACGATCAGGAGGACTCTTTAAAGGGACAGTCATGAATTTTCTAAGTGAGATTATGTGAAGTTTTTATCAGCAGTCTGTAGGGATCTGCATAGAAAAACAATCAGATTGGTAGACGTGAGATTTAACACAAACTTCATGTTCAAAGATGAATATCTTCCAGGATTTTATTGTTGTTTATGTGATATTTGGCAATGAAAATCACTAGTTTTGTGATTCTACTTTAAAGATATTTGCAAGGATTTTTGTCATTTTGGCACTTAAAGTAAATACTGTAGCACAGAGGTTCCCAAACTGTGGGGCGCGCCCCCTAGGGGGGGCGCGGGAAGTCGTCTGGATGGAAAAAAACAAAACAAAACATGAACACTGTATGCGCTGGGTTTTTACCTTAGAATGGCAAACTCTC
>NW_006800402.1:201545-229066 GCF_000485575.1 Poecilia formosa | reverse complement strand
TTTTGTCATTTTGGCACTTAAAGTAAATACTGTAGCATATTAGGGCCATTGCTGATAGAAAAAACAAAGAAAGTCAATTTCTCCCAATAAACTCAAATAATTTGATATTAATGTCAGAAATTTTCTAGAAACAAACCTGGACATTTCTTAGTTTCAAAAGTTGAAAATGTTGGACTTTTGGAAATTTTCTGAGCTTCAAAAGTCAAAATTTTTAAACTGAGATAACATGAAGCTGCTATCAGTAAACTGTAGAGATCTGCAGAGAGACAAACAAATTGGTAGACATTTGATTTTACACAAACTTCATGTTCAAAGATCCAAATGTGATTTCTAGATAAGATCACAAATCAAGAACAGCTAATTAGAAATGAATACTGTTTGTTAATTGTAATCATATCAAACAGATGTCATTGCACTTCCATATTTGTTTGTTTTTGGTCCTAATCTGTTCTTCCGGGATTTCATGATTGTTTTGAGATGTTTTGTAGTCAAAATCACAGATTTTTTTGGAACTATTTTAAATATATTTACAAGAATTTTGTGATTTTGGCACTTATGTATGGTAGTAAATAATGACAGCGTATTAAGGCCATTGTCGATAGAAAACACACAAAAAAGTAAATTTCTGCCAACAAAAAAACACTCAAAATTTTAGATTAATCTGATGCTGTCTGATAATGAACTCCAATTATAAATTGTCTTCACTACTTTCTTAGGTTAAGCAGATAAATCACCTTTAATGACAGATTAAAAAAAATAAAATAAGGAAACTTAAAGTGCAACAACACTTTAAAACATCAAAGCTCAGCTGGGCACACCTTTACTAACAGCGAAGCTGTTTGTTTTGCACTAATAGTAACTATCGTGACAGTTCACGCTGCAGGTCTTCATGCTCAACTCAATTCAGATTCGGTGGTTCACATTTCCAATTATATGCAACTTGTATATGATCTCCTGTGTGAACCGGAAACGATGTATAAGTATCCCGCATGCGCAGTAAACGTCACACATAGCGAGCATACTCAGTGTTTGCGGAAGTAAACATGGATGGGAATGGTGGCGCATATGTCGTGATTTTGAAGTTGTTGACCAACTGGAGCCAGTACATTAACAACTTAATCCTCTTTTTCGTCCGCCATGTTGTTTTTTCTTCCTGCTTCCGCATATCAGGACAACTTTCGTCGAGTATCAGTGGCACTCAGGTAGGCTGAACGTACAGGCCACATTTGTATCGGATTTTTGATCACATGTCCAAGTAGTCTGGGTCGCATTTGTTAAAATCCAATCAGTGTTGCCATATAAGATAAGAAACATGTCGCATAAGGGCAAAAAAACATCGGATTTTGGTCAATTCAGGCTTCAGTGTGAATGTAGTAGCCTCACATGGACGCTTGTATGTCGGTCTTAGCTTGCCGACGGCTAAACGCTGCGTTGGCTAAGCTAATTTTGCTAGTTCAGCAGTAAGTACTACAGTTATCACTAATATTTATCCTAGTATTATACATAGATGGGTGATACTAAGTTTTAATGTACTTGTATTTGTAGCTTCCACAAGTCTGAAGCGGAAGTGATCCGCGCCATCTTAGTAGCCAAGCGCATGCGCTTAGAGTCGACCCACAAAAGAAGGAAAACATGTCAGATGATGTGAACGAGCTGCCTCCGATCTCATACTGCTACATAGTTTCCTACTTAATGAACAGGAAAAGTGCGAACACGATGGAGGAGATTCGCCTGAAATCCATACAATCAATATTTAAGCGGATTTTTAAAAGACTTACTAACTATTCACGTGAATATCATATCACGTTGTCATAGTAACTCCATATCAACTGCCTGCCAAGATGGCTGTCAGTTGCAAAGTTCGACTCAGTTTGACGAATCAGAATGGCTATTCAAGATACCTGAAGTCATTTGAAGGTGGTTATAAAATCAATAAATCTCGTCTGGAAAAACCTCCTTAACATCTGTACTTCCGCGTATTTAGTGCAGACCTTTGCGCAGCAGAACAGGTGAAAGTGTCATCAGGCGCGCATGCGCTGCGCGGGCCGCCGTGGCTGTGTGTTTGGGAGAAGGTTTCACCTCCTCCTCATGTCGCTGTGAGTTGCTGAGACTGAGAGGCTGATGTACAGTGGCAGCTCCCCCCTCGCAGCCACGGGCCTGCCCAGAGCCACTGCAGATGATAGTTTTAATTGCTTTCAATCTTTCAGGCGAGTCCCTGCCCGGTGGCGCGCACTCTGTTTGTCAGCGCGCATGTGTGGCGCGCGGTGTTTCCGTGCGCATGCGGGGTGTGTTTACACAGAGTTGAGCTGTGCACACATGTGGTGTGCGTTTGATGAATGTGTTCCTCTGTTAGGAGAGGAAAATTAACAGATAATTGAGGCTTTTCCGCATAAAGGAGACGTTCATCAGTCAGCATGAATAACAGTGATGCCTAAACAGATGAAGGTTACATGTGTTTATAAATAATAAAGGTCAGGGTTTGCTAGGGAAAACCTCAGAACACACATTCAGTCCTTAAAAGGATTTAAAAGCGGTGAGCTACAAAACCAGCTGATCAATAATTCACAGCAGAAGTGGAGGAACGGCTCAGAGAAAACAGTCCAACACTTTTCATATGTCTATTTAAATCAAACTAAGACCATTCAGGTCACAATGTTATGACGCAGTATTAGCACAGATCTAAGAAAAAATCCAATAAAATGACAAGAATAAAGTAATTTTTTGAAAATTTAGTAAAACTTAATTCTTGTATTATTTCGCCTACTTTTGACTTTATTCTTATAATCTTTTGTTATTTTCTTCGTCACATAACATCTTATTTTCATCAGTAAAAGTAGAAGAAAACAGTGACTAAAATGTGTCAAAGCTACTATGGAAACCCTGAAGTGCCAAAAAGAAAAACACTAGGAACGCACTGATGTAACTGATATCAGATACCAGTATCTGATAATAGTATTGCTGTTATGACCAGTTTACCGATGTGTGTGTGTGTGTGTGTATATAGGTATGTATAGAAACAAAGTTGTGTCCTTAATCATTTGTATACAGTATTTAAAACCAGCGACTTTTTGGTAAAAGTCTTTTGATTACAAGTAACTTTTCAGTAAGAAATAGGAGCTTATTTTACACCAGTGATTCCTTAATATTGGTGAAATAGTTCTAGTTCCTCTGGAAGATACGTTTACTTTTAACAAAAAGTCTTATTATTGAAATAATCTGCCAGTGGAACTAGAACGTTTTCCTCAATATTAAGAAATGATTAACTTAAAACAAGCTTCTGTATCTTGTTGAAATGTTCTGTGTAAGTTAGTTTTGTCTTATTTTATGTGTACCAAGATATTTGCACTAGAAACTAAAGCAAAAATACTTGGTAAGATTTTGTGTTTTTGCAGTGAAAATGTAACTTTCTGACAGGTTTTGTTTTTCTTTATGTTGTATTTTATCCATGTTTTATGATAAAAACTAACAAATGAAATGTTGAACCCTGTAAAAACTAGGTTAATAAAACAGCAACTCTGGTTGCCACTTTTAAAGCTTTAAACATTTATTAGAATAGATGTAAAACAAAATCCTACCTAGAAGTAATCAGAAATCACAGTAAATCCCTCCTAGTTGTTTTGTTTGATGCAGTTTTTTTGTTTTTGCTGATGAAGTCGCTGCTGCTGGGGAATAAACCCTCCATGAAGCCACAACACATCGTAAATCGACCTGTTCCTCCTAAAAGCCCAGCATGTAATCATTTCCACAGAGTGGGGCTGCAGAGCAGCGAGCCTCACGCTCCACACACGTCTGGCCTGGGGGGGAATTAAGCCCCAGCATTCCCACAGAGGCTAATCTCCATCCATTTAGAGGGCTGTAATATTTAATCAGGAGGCCCTGGACCGTCTCCCAGCAGCACTAGCTGCGGCGTGGGTCATATGTTCGCCGGCCCAGAGGCGCCGGACGGGAATTCACTGCTAAAAGATGCAGCAGCGCATCCAACCGCAGAGCCACACTTCCAAGGCTGGGAAGGGATTTTATGTTGTCGGGTTACGCTACTGCTCTGGATGTGGAGAACGTTGTTAAATATGGCTCCCCACCCAGGGCACTGTTCTGCTGGGGGTGGACAGTCAAAGGTTACCAGTCAGTTTTCACCCTAAAATGGTTTTTAATTGGGGTTTTGTAAGTGTGAATTTGAATAGAGCGCCCCCTGTGTAGAAAAAAAAATTGGGCATGTGGATGGTCAAATATAGACACGATCCCCGCTTCCTGCTAGATGGCAAAAACTGCTCGCCAACGATGATTAGCATTAGCTGTCAAGTTGTCAACGTAACACTCTAAATCTTAAATGCGTGATGCGTAAATGAGTGTATAAAAGAAAAAGACACAGAGCTTTGCTACGAATTGTCAAAACTACAACAGCTAGTTAATGAGGTCAGGAAAAACATTTGGAGGGAGAGTGAAGTAGGTCAGCTATGCTAGCTTGACTTTGACAACCTTAACATGTAGATGTGCTGTTAGCTTAGCTCAGCTGGATGACATTTGATTATCTGAAATTAAAATCTAAACCAATCAGGTTGGATTATTCTGGACAAAACAGATTTTTAAAAACATCAACTGATACATAACTTTGATGTAAATATAAGTTTTTTGTTTCAATGACAAAAACAATCAAATGAAACAAACGGGAGGAATGACTGCTTTATTATGAAAAATATAATTAAGTTTATTTATACTATCTTATAATTTGTACATTTGCCTTTGCTTTCTTCTTTTTACAGTATTGTAGAAAAACTTTGAAGAGAGACATTTTTTGGGATAATATGATTTTTAAAAGTCTTTAAATTATGCAAACCGATCGTTTTATTTGATATATTCTAGAGGAAAAGTTCAGAAGCTGGAGCCTTTAAATGACCCCTCCTCTCTAAACTACCCCAGACCTTTTCTTAAAGGTCGTCTTTATTATTGTTGCTCTTGTTCTGCCATCTCCCGCCCTTCGTTGTTTTAGAGTGAATATTTTGTGACAAAGGCCATGCAGCTCGAACGATCCTGCGTGAGGCGCCGGCCTGCCGGCCTCTCTCTCACAGTCGCACCTGGAAAAGGTCAGGTCTGGCACCGGCGGTGTGAAAAACCTGCAGCACGTTCAGATTTTCTCTGGCTCATCCCGGCGTGTGCATCTGACCTCTCTGCACCCGGAAGCAGCCTCGGCTGTGATTCTGTGTTTCAGGAACGTTTGCGTTGCTAAACGGGGGGTGATAAAAGTGTGATGTGAGCGGCTGCTGTAACACCCGCTGCCTGATGCGGCCCGACTCTAATGGGAGACGTGGTGAATTTTTCATGCAGCCCAGAGGCGCAGGAACGGCAACCGCACTGCCGAGTTTCAACTTCTAAGAGAAAAATAAAGTCTGCAGCAGGAAAAACCAAATGAAGTTGAGATGTCCTCATTGAGCTGCAGTTTGGAACTTCTATAAAAAATGTTTGTTTGTTTTTTACATATTTGTTTAAACTGCCACTACGTCGTAATGGTGCACTGCAAAAACACAAAATATTACCAAATATTTTTTTAGTTTCTACTACAAATATCTTAGAAAAAAAAACAAAACCAACTTACAATTTTTCAGTGAGAAATAGGAGCTTGTTTCAATAAAATAATCAAGTAAATAATTCCTTAATATTGATGAAAAAGTTCTAGTTTCACTGGCAGATTATATCAGCATTAAGTGATTAGTTTTTGGTTTAAATACCTGAAATAAAGCCAAACTGATGGAGTTTTATCCGGAGTTTTCTCTTCATGCTATTTTTTATTTTAACGCTTTTATGAGGCATGGTGGTGAAACCTTAAACTGCTGCTGCGCCAGTTACTCAGCAGGCTGTTGCTAGGCAACCAAAGTTTGGGGGAACTTGACACTTGTTTGGTTGCTAGGCAACCAAAGAGCAAGTGAGATGGTTGATTCCTCCAACTTTTCAGTTTCAGATTATCTTTGTCATTTAACATAACATTAAAATTATGATGCATCTTAGGCCACAAACAGAAACTATACTATGGATAAACTATAAAAAATTATAAAAAGAAGTATAAAGTGGAATAACATCAAGATCAAAGGGGAGGCTGTATAAGTGGAAACATTTGCAATTTGTGCAATGAATTTTCAGCAAGAAACCTTGGCCTACATCCCCCAGAATGCTGTGTGGTTCTGTATTTCAGTTCAGTGTATTCTCTCTATATAAATGTTATGGTGATATGTATTATTCATTTATTGTCCAGCCCTACTGGTTCCCAAACTTTGATTAAGTGAATTTTACATCTTTGATTCATCCAAACAAAGATCCGCCGTCTCTCTCATGAACAAAAGCAGATTGAATAATACCCACAATCTCACTTTAATGGGCTAAAATTTCTGCAAGAAAGCTCTAAAAAAATTATCCATCTGTTCAGTGCACACAGCTCACCCTGATAGCTCGTAGCACTGTCTTACATATGCAAATATGTTTTGCCTGGAAATCTATTAGAAGTTGCTCGAAGGAATCCAGAACGGCGCTCCTTCTGTCCGCCTGGCGCGGGCGGGCGGGACTCCCTCCCGCCGTCCGTCTCCTGTCGCGTGGAAAACATCTTCACCAGCTCCGCTCGCGTGGACACGCAGCCAGGCAGCGGGCGCCGCCTCGCCGCAGACAGCTTCCACCACCATGGGCCAATATGCAGATCTGATGGCGGCCCGGTCCGCCAGCGGAACAACGAGGCCCTGCAACTGTTTGCTCAGTTGGATAATACATGCAGCATAAGGACACGGGGGATAATTATGAATCTGTAAATTTCTCCTTATGCTAAGTACCTAAAAGTCCCAACTGGGTGCAGAAGCTAAATTAATATAGGCACCTCTAAAGGAATCCACAATTAGTTGTAATAGTCTTTATTTGAGAAACATTCATTTAAAGGAGTTGTTGTGCAAAATTCACTTTTTGGATGTTTTTCTATTTCTGTTTGGGTTTCAACTGATAATAAAGCCCAACAGTTTTTGGCTAGAAGTTAATATTATTTAATGTCTGGAAAATGAGCCATTTCAAAAACTTCCAGAATGTAACATCACAAATCAGCAGGCGCTGCTCGTTACCTAGCAACCCAACCTGAGCTCCAGCATGTTTGGTCAGCTGGTTTTACCTGTATGCTGCTGGAAAAGACGGTGTTTGTCCAGAAACTACTTGCTGCGTTCTGGTTGGTTGTGCAGGAGGATCCACTTCTGCTTTTCAAGGATGTATGGTTGTAAATGAGCATCTATATAACGACACATTTGAAAACGTTGACTCAGTTTGCCTTAATCTGGACGTTTTCCAGTGACAGTCTGTGCAGAAAAAACTCAGGGGATGAAATTTCTGACTTTCAAACTCAGAAATTTCCATGTTTTCATTGAAAACATTTTTTGTTTTATTTTTAGCAAATTTTCAACTTTTCTTTGCAAAGTTTCTGTTTTTTTGTAAAACATTTCTGCGATTGATTTCAGTTTTTCTAGCAAATATCTTACTTTTGAAACTCAGAAATGTTCATTTTTTCCAGTTTTTTGGCAGAAATTTCCTCCTTTTTCAGTCTAGAATGGCATTAATATACAGTCACAGATTCATAGAATAAATTGTTTCAGCGGGGATTATTGCTGCTTTTGGGCAGAGATGTGAAAACGTTAGATGAAGCTCTGTGTGTGTCACTGCGTGCGCACCAGAGGGCTGAGGAGGGAAGATGGGGCAGATGGTCCATAAAGGTGTTACCACACAGTGAGTGGGCAGCGCGATTGATGCATTGCAACATCCAAGAAGGTGGAACATTTGGCTGCTGACCCGCAGTCAGAGCTCGTCGGCCCGGCCTTCTCCTTATTTAGCTGCAGCCAGAGAGCCGACGGCTGATTCGCTCAGAGTAAACACTCTCTGAACAGCAGCACTTCCCGCCCCAGAGGAAAACCCGCGCTGGAAAAACTTCCTCATCTCTGCAAGGAGGTCAGCAGGCTGGTGCAGGCCGGGCGGGATGACACAGCGAGGAGATCTGACCCTGAGAAAGCTCTGACCCGCTTCCGCCCCAAACCAGATCCACGAGCCCCAAACCAGATCCACGGGCCCCAAACCAGATCCACGGGCCCCAAACCAGATCCATGAGCCCTGATTTCTGCAAGGACTGGGTTTGGTACAATACCCTTAGAAATTTCTGTTTCCTTCTGCACCGATTGTCACTGGAACATAAATCACTTCAACTTGACTGGTGGGATTTATAAAGATGCTCTGCTGCAAAAAACAAATGTATGCACTGTAAAAACAGAAAATCTTACCAAGTAGTTTCTGTTGAAAATATATTTGTACAACTGAAATAAAACAAAACTGACTTACATAGAACTTGCCAGCAAGTCACAGGATCTAATTGTAATGTTTTGTGTATATAAATTAAAAAGCAGCTTCACTGGCAGAAAATTTACAATAAAATAAGATGTTGCCATTTTTTAATACTTTCGATCAATATTCAAAAATGAATGACTTAAATCAAGTTCCTATATCTATCTGGCTGTAAAGTTACTTTTAAGTCAGTTTTGTCTTGTTTTCAGCAGGCTACGATATTTCTACTGAACTAAAAAGATATTTTGTAAGATTTTGTGTTTTTGGAATTCCGCTGGGGTTGCTAGGTAACGGGCGGGGCTTGCCTGGGGTTGCTAGGCAACGGCGCTGTGCAAGTGTAACATGACTCAACCATTGGGAGGTTTTTGAACGGCTCATTGTCCAGACTCCAAAAAACATGAAATTAATGGCTGTTTGTTGTTTATTTAATATGATTGATTGTAGAAACAGTTGAAACAAACAACTGCTTCTACAAACAAACATAAAAGTAAAAATATTTTACTTTTTTGTCATTTTTTGTTCTTGGTTGGATGTGTCTAATGTGACATTTCAGAAATATGTTCATTAGCTCACTTGTCCCTGCTGTAGAATACAAGACATTAACGGTCAAAAATTATAATCTTTTTTTTTGTTGTTGTTTTTGTTTTTGTTTATTATCTAAAAGATTGGTTCTGGAAAAGTTTGAAAAACTTACCTTGATGCTTGAATTTTACTGTGGGATTTTTATGAAAAAGCAGCTTGTAGAGTTCAAAGATGAACTAATTTAATTTAATGACAAACGTTGTTGGCTCCACATGATGAGGTTTCATTTCAGGCTCTTACATCAGCTGGAGAAACCAAAGGCAGCGACGGTTTGGAACCAGACCTGCTGTAAACAACAATCAATGCTGCGCAGCACATCATACATTTAATATTAACATTATATATACATATTTTATTAGGAGGCAGTTTGATCAAAACAAATGTATAATTCCATCTGGACTGTTTTATTGAATAGCATTTTTTTTTTTTTTAAGGTTAAAAGATATTTTTAAACATTTTTTTGTTATTCTACTTTTTAATGTCTTTGCATACATAAAATGAAAAGATTCGTTCCAGTTTGTATAAAAACACTTTTTTAAGTCATGGTGCCAGTTTTTGTTACACATGCAGACTGGATGAAAGGTCATTATTTTATGAGGCCGAGTCCAGAGTGCCCTCCTGTGGATGCCTCTGGTATGACAGCCTCAACAGCACAGTGACAAACACAACATTTTGAATAAAATCAAAGTTTTAGAAATTATTTTATTTTTATCTTTTACAGATTCAAAAAAAATAATGAAAAGTTAAGTTAATGTTTAGCAGATGGTATTTAGTACAGCAGCTCTCAGAGACACAGTTTATTAACCTGCCAAATATTAAAGTCAGAATATAAGCGGGGTTGTTCAACATGCGGCCCGGGGGCCATTTGTGGCCCTTGGAGTGATTCTAACTCCAAACATCCATCCATTAAACTTGGTTAGATAACACTGCTGTTTTAGAGGAAGGAGTGGCCGATTCTGGTTTGATATGATCTGGAGTAGAAATTAAATAGTTTAATAATTATTTAGCTTGGTGCTAAATAATTAGCTCAATATTTAGCTTGCTAACAATGACCTTTACTATCAATGACTCTTTAGAGGTTATTAGGAAATTGGTAAACATTGAACAAATGAAGCATTAATGGAGTTTAAAACGTTTCACGACTTTTCCAATCATTAGTCATAAACCTGCAGTTCGAAAATCTGAGATTAAAGACCAGAATATTCAAGTAAAGATTAAAAGTGTTGTGTTAATCTCAAAGTTACCAAGTGAAGAAAATCTGAAATACAAAAACTAAAAGGCAGAGATCAAAATTTAAATTTGAGAATGTTTGTGGCAATTTGGTAGATGTTTCTGTTTTTCTGTTTCTGTTACTGTAGAAAAATGTTAAATATTTCAGGGCGGCCTTGTTTTTTTCTAGAAAAACTCTGGGATTACTGTAAACATTTCTGAGATTCTTCTAGAAGATTTTTGACTTTCAAACTCAGAAGTGTCCATGTGTTTTCTGTAAAATTTCTGAGATTAATCTAAAAAAATTCAGATTTTTTTCTAGCACACCTTTAACTTTTCAAACTGAGAAATTTTCAAGTTTTTTCTTAAAAATTGATGCGATTAATTCCCAAATTTCTGGGGGGTTTCTCGCAAATTTTAAAACTTTTGAAAGTTTTTTCTGTAACATTTTTTTTTAGATTAATCTTAAAATTTCTGAGTTTTCCAAGTCAGTTTTTGCCTTTTGAAGCTGAGTTTTGGTGTAAATGTCCCCCTGTGTGTTTTCATTCCACCCAGACCGGTCCTGATCCTCCTGCGTACCACCACAGGGCCGGCGCCAGCAGCCGCAGTGCGGCGCTGCCCTCCACAGCCGGGCCTCGGCCCGCCGGGTCCCCCGCATCGCGTCAGTCGTCGTCCACCACCAGCACGTTGCCGCTCAGCTCGTACTCCAAGCTGGCCCAGTCGAAGATGTTCCCCTTGGGGACTTTGTGTCCGTAGTGCCAGGCCTGGATCATGCTCCGAGAAAGCACAAAGTCCCACATGTTGACGTCCGTCATCTCGCCCACGAAGCTCTGCGTGGCCTCCAGGCCGCCCAGGTGTTTGTCCGGGTCCTGGCCCAGCAGCACGGTGCCCTTGGGCCTCACGCTGTGGCCCGGTTTGTACACCTGGTAGGTGCTGCGCCTGCCGTCCGCCCAGAAGGCGGCCAGGCCGGAGCGCGACTCCCAGGTGAGGCAGAGGCTGGTGCGGAAGGTGCTGAGCGGCGGCAGGCGGAAGAAGACGCCGTCGCCGCTCAGGTAGAAGGAGACGCGGCCGTCCTTCTCGCGCCACACGTTGAGCTCGTCGTAGTCGGCGGTGCGGTAGGCGAACAGGATGATCTGGCGCTCCTCAGGCAGCTCGGTGGCCACCCGCATGCAGAGCGTGAAGGCCCGCAGCGCCATCTCCTTCTGCGGGATCAGAGCCACGAAGCTGAAGTCCGTCTCATACGGGAAGACCAGGACCTTCTCGCTGAGGCCCACTGCAGGTACCAAACAGCATCATTAGAGGAAACCTTCACAAAAATCTGGTTTATTTTTACAGAATTAGTACAGAAGAGGATTAGCACCACTGAAAATAAATGAATTCTGACTTTAATCTCAGAATTTGGACTTTATTCTTTTCAGATCGAAAGTCAGAAAAGTGGAAATTTGTAAGTTTGATTTGTTAATATTTACTTGAAAAGTCCCAGAGAAAAAAATGTCAGTTTTTGATTTGATTACAGTCGGTTTTGAGATTAAAGTCAGAATCTCAATTTTTCTGTAAATTATGAAAACATTTCTGAGCTTGAAAATTTGTCAGTTTGCTAAAAAATAATATCTGAAAATTTGAGATTAATCAGAATTTTTCTGGAAAAAACTTCTACATTTACAAATTCCAAAATATGCTAGAAAAAACTCAAATGTTGAGATTAATCCCACTTTAATCTCAGAGTTTTGATCTCTGATTAAAGTCAGCATTTTCTGAAAAAACAGAGATCTAAGTTTAAAGTCAATTATTTTTGTTTTGACCCTAATCCTCCTCCGTAGTTTAAACTGTCACCATCTCATGTCGGTGAGACACGAAGCTCCTTTCCATCAGGAAAAAGTTAGTTTTTTTCTTATTTCAAGTGTATTAAGACATTTTCACTAGAAACTAGACGACACACAGATTTAGTGTTTTTGCCGTTTAAACGTCTTCAATAAAGCATTAATGCATTAATGTTTATTATTTCATTTGAAGGATGTTGGATTCATCTGATCACCCAAAGCTTAAAGAACCATTTTACCAAAACCAGTTTCAAAGTGTCTACCTTGTGTGGCGAAGGAAGGGGTCCAAGAAACGAGCAGAACCGTTACCATGGTTACAGCGTTGACGCCCTATGAACACACACATCTCATCCAGATCAGATAAACAAATTAGGACAAATTAAAAACAACCCCCAAATTTAGTAAAATAAAAATGTGTTTTTACCATTTTGAAGCGGTTCGTTTGTCCTCCAGCAGCTCGGTCTGCTGCCCTCATCAGCAGTGGGAACCGGAGCTCTTCCCCACTGGTACCGAGTGATGATGTCAGCGCCATGACAATGGACCCGGTGTGTGAGCCCGGCTCACCGGCGGTCATTTCACCCAGAACCAGACACTTCAGACATAACCGTTTTCAAAATATCTCCATACATTCGTCGACTGACTGGGATTTGATTAGAAAAACACCTGGAGCCTCGCATTAGCATTAGCATTAGCTTTTCTACTAAAACATATCAGGGCCAAACAAAAAGGAGCAAATTTCCTCCAAAAAACTGAAGTTTTTAGATTAATTTCAAAAATGTTCTAAAACACATGAAAATGTTTGAGTCTGAAAAGTCAAAAATTTGCTAGAATAAAACTCAGAAACTTTGAGATGAATCTGAGGAATGTTCTAGAAAAAATTAGAAAATTTCCGAGATTGAAAAGTTGAAAATTTGCTAGTAGAAAATCAAGTTTTGAGCTTGATCTAAAATTTTCTCAAAAAATATTGGAAATTTCAAAGTTTGAAAAATCAAACTTTGATTTTAGATTAATCTAAAATCAGATTTTTTAGATTAATCTAAAATCAGATCAAAATATCAGATCTGATATTTTGAGATCAAATTGATCTCAAAATTTCAGATCTGAGAAATTTTCTAGAAAAAACAAGACAATTTCTGAGTATGAAATGTTGAAGATTTGCTAGAATAAAACTCTAAAATAAAACTCAGACATTTTCTAAAAAAAAAAAAAAAAAACTGGAAATTTCTGTTTGAAAAGTTCAAATTTTGCCTGGAAAAACTCAGAAATGTTCTAGAAAACGATGTTTTCCGAGTTTGAAAACTCAGAAATGAGCTCGGCTGGTGGAATAGAGTAACTGGCTTGCTCTGTGGTTGCCTAGCAACGACCTGCTGAGTAACTGGTTTATAGTTTTGCCATTTTGCCTCGTGACTGGAGAGAAAGGNAAAAAAAAAAAAAAAAAAAACCTGGAAATTTCTGTTTGAAAAGTTCAAATTTTGCTTGGAAAAACTCAGACATGTTCTAGAAAACGATGTTTTCCGAGTTTGAAAACTCAGAAATGTTTAGGCTGGTGGAGTAGAGTAACTGGCTTGCTCTGTGGTTGCCTAGCAACGACCTGCTGAGTAACTGGTTTATAGTTTTGCCATTTTGCCTCGTGACTGGAGAGAAAGGTGGATAAACAGGAAACGCGTTTGGTAATATTTCAAATGAAAACAGAGCCAGGCATTCATGTTATCAACATATCTACATTTAATACAGTTTATTAATTTCTAGGATTTCTCCAGACAAAGAAAAGAATCCTAACTTTTCATGAACTAAAATCTGAGCAACACCAGCAACTTATGTACAAAGCCTGAACCTCGGCACAAAAACCGGCCGGCCGACGGGCCGAACTCACCAGACACATTCAGCTGTAAACTACCAAGCACTGGACTGGAAACTCCTTTTATTCACTGCAAAAACACAAAATCTAAACATTTTTAGTTTAGTTTCTGCTGCAAATGTCACAAAATAAGACAAAACAAGCAACTTTTTAGCAAAATATAGGAGCTTGATTTGAGTCAGAAACTCTTTAATATTGATGAAAAAGCTCAAATTTCATTAGTGGATTATTTCCCTTATAACAAGATATTTTTCTATAAGTGAAATAATCTAATAAAACTGGAACTATTTCATCTCAGTAAGGAATTATTCACTTAAAACAAGAAGTCATTTCTTCCTGAAAAGTTAGTTTTGTCTCATTTCAAGCATACTGAGAAGAAAGAAGAGTTGAGTCAATGATTCCTTAATACTGAAATATTTATAGTTCTACTGGATTATTTCATTTATAACATGAAAAATGGTTTATTACAATAATCTGCCAGATACATTTTAATTAACATTTCTGTCGATATTAACTAACCAAATGCTCTCATATGTTGCTGAAACGTTTTGTCGTATTTTATGTCTACTAAGACATTTACACCAGAAACTAAACCCAAAATATTTTCTGTTTGCAGTTTTATTACAGGGATGCTGGAAATCCAGCAAGCAAACACTTGGACTGAGGTATGGATGAAGATGTTCTAACTCTTCCAGCATGTTTTTATTTTTTATTTTAGGTGGCGGACGCTGGGGCAGTGGCCATCTGAACCTCAAGTCCTTTCTGATGGGGCAAAGATTTGTCCTAGTTCAAGGAAATGCACTTCATGCTTGATGCGATCCTCCTGGCGTTGGCGTCCAGAAACAGACAGACAGCTGAAAGTCTCAGGTTTAAACATTTAGGCGTTTCATATCCAGCAACATGGAAATGTTTTGTTTTAATGCAGCAATTCATCTTCTGATCCCAGTTTGAGGTTTTTCCCGAAACCTTAAACTGTTCTGATTAAAAAATAAGAAATATAGAAACCATACATTCAACTTATCTTAATTGTCTGCATCGGGGTGTGATTGATATGCAAAGGAGAAGAGATCTACTTAAATCTACTGACGTTTACAGTAAAGTGACGGGACAGGTGTGTAAGAGGCGCCACCTGCAGGAAGAAAGGGGTACTTGCTCCCTTTTCCTTTGAGTCAACAGCTTTTTGGCATTTTAGTGACTGATGGTCCGTTTTTCATGAAAAAATACATAAAATATACTTGGATGAAACATCAAATAAAACTCCAACGTCTTTATGGATCCCGACACAAAAAGTCTGATTCTTTCTTCCGTGTTTATAATCGGTGGAAACGCTGGACTGCGGCGCTTTCAGAGAACCAGAGAAAGCAGGTGGAGGGCGACAGACCTGGGCGCCATCTGGTCGCCCAATCTGAGACCCAAAAACAGCGTGACGAAGAGGAGGAGGAAGAGGAAGAGAGTGAACTTAAAGGGAGCAGCGGCGGCTAACACTGAGCCTCAGAGCCGGAGAGAGAAGATTTACTGCAGAAGAAGAAGAAGTGATTCTCCGGTTTGGTGGTCCGCAGTGAGGCTGTTCTGCTTCTCCACAGTCTGTGTCGTCCAGGCTCCGAACGGGGAAACGGGCCGGGCGCTTCAGTAGTCCTCCACCCAACCGTTCTCCTGGATGAAGGCGTCGATCACTTCCTTCATGGCCAGGTTGGGGATCAGCTGATCCTGGGTCAGGGGGCTCCGGGTCACGGGGTCGAAGTGGCCCACCCGCTGCAGAGCCACAAAATACAGCAGCATTACATCTGGGGCAGAAACCTTTCAGAACTGAAACGATTAATCACGATTAATCGATTATAGAAGTCGTCATCAATTCTGTTAGTAATGCAAAAATCAATAACTGGAGCTTGAAAAAAAGCTAATTGCTAAAAAAAAAAAAACACTTAAAACTAAATTATTTAATTTAATTGACTAATCATCAATTATTCTGATAAATCGTGATAATCATTAAATAACCCTAAGCTAGATTAGTAATTAATCACTAAAGCCCATTTGTCTAAAGTTCTACGCCAGCAGCTACGATTATTTACTCGTTAATTATTCTGACAATCAGAATCAAATACCACATTCTGCATATTTTTCATGATTAATTGATTATTGTAATAGTCTAATTTAGTAATTGATTAATTCCTAACCAGAATATAAAAACTCTTAAAGGCTATTTTTATTATCTTAAAATACAAAATATATTTTTTGTAAGATTTGGCTGAATTATTGCTGTAAGCAGCTGAAACAATCTGATTAATCAGTTATTGAAATAATCGTCAACTAATTTAGTAAATCGATTAATCGTTAACTGGACTATAAGACCATTTGCTTAAAAAACAATATTCTTAGAGCTGAGCTTTCAACTAATGATTATTTTAGTAACTGATTATTCTGACGATTAATCGGATTAAATGCCACATTCTGCATTCTAAAATAGTTTTTCTGTATCGGATTAGTACGAGCCGATACTAAACCTCAGATATCAAAAGTGGAAAAGGTTTTAGGTCTGTAAACAAAAGTCTCATTAAGAATCATCTGATAACCAACTAAATCCAAGCAACGGCCCAGCAGGAAGCGTTGAGCTGCAGGAAGCGCTTCTTCAGCTGCAGACGACGGAGCGTTCGCTGGAGGAAGTCCTGAAACCTCCAACATCAGACGATCTGCGTCTGTCGGGCGTTTCTACCTGCAGATGCTCCTCGATGTCTTTGCGGTCGTAAGTGATGCCGCTGGGTGTGATGCACGGCTCCCGCATCAGCTCAAAGCTGATCTTTCCACAAAGGTAATCTGGGATTTCTCGCTTCTGAAAGACGGAGAGAAAAACATGAGGGGATAAATGTGACGTTCAGCTCAAAATGATGACGATATGAACACGATAAAAGCTCCTTCTGCAGAGTTTAGGTTCATTAAATCCAGATCATCATCCGTCTGCTGACAGACGGTGCTGTGAAATAGTTTCCATGGTAACCATCGGTGCTAAAAGTAAAACTAAAGAGCACATAATGTTTACTGGATAAAGTCATGCTGGTTATAAAACTGTTCCCTTAAATCTGTTACAGGTTTGTGTTATCAATGAACACGATCAACAGGAAGTGAAAATCATTCTCCATACTCACTTTTCTTTTCTCATCCACCTGAGAGAAAAGCTCTTCCATCTCCATTAAATACTTCTCCTTCACATTAAGACGAAATAAAACCAGGCATTAACACTCAACAGCATTTTAAATATTTCATTTCTGCTGTTTTTAAAGGTTACGAAGAAATAAATAACAGGGATGAAACGATTAACGATGACTAATCAATTATTTCAACAATTGTCAACTCGTCTAATAACTGATTAATCACATTATGACAAAATTAAGAAGAAAATCAGACAATAATCAAAAGCATTTAAAACATTTCTGCCATTTTTAAAGGATAACAAATAATTCAGAAACAATTAACCACAATTCATCAATTTAAATAATCATCTACTAATTTAGTAATTGATTAATCACATTATGATGAATTAGGAAGAAAATCAGACATCAATACTCAGCATTTTTAAACATTATTTCTGTAAGTTAAAGGATAAAAGCAGTAGGGCTGAAACAATTAATTCTGATTAATTGATTATTTAAATAATCATCAACTAACTTTGCAATCGATTAATCACTTTATTATAAAAACAGGAGGAAGGAAATCAGACATCAGAACTCAACACATTTTAAAAAATATTTCTGCAAGGAAAGACAAAACATACGCATTTCTGCTTTTATTTTTAATTATGTCAGTTTTGGTCCTCCATACAGCAGCAGTCCTAGTAAATAAACAAAACAACTCACATGTTTAGATGAAATTTTTCCAGCATCGCCTCCATTTTGATTGTCATCCTGTTTCTCTTTGTATTCTTCAAGTTCTCTGTGAAAACACAACAAAGTCTCCAGGTTTAAACTCAGANGTCGGGCGTTTCTACCTGCAGATGCTCCTCGATGTCTTTGCGGTCGTAAGTGATGCCGCTGGGTGTGATGCACGGCTCCCGCATCAGCTCAAAGCTGATCTTTCCACAAAGGTAATCTGGGATTTCTCGCTTCTGAAAGACGGAGAGAAAAACATGAGGGGATAAATGTGACGTTCAGCTCAAAATGATGACGATATGAACACGATAAAAGCTCCTTCTGCAGAGTTTAGGTTCATTAAATCCAGATCATCATCCGTCTGCTGACAGACGGTGCTGTGAAATAGTTTCCATGGTAACCATCGGTGCTAAAAGTAAAACTAAAGAGCACATAATGTTTACTGGATAAAGTCATGCTGGTTTAAAAAACTGTTCCCTTAAATCAGTTACAGGTTTGTTATTGATCAATGAAGACGATCAACAGGAAGTGAAAATCATTCTCCATACTCACTTTTCTTTTCTCATCCACCTGAGAGAAAAGCTCTTCCATCTCCATTAAATACTTCTCCTTCACATTAAGACGAAATAAAACCAGGCATTAACACTCAACAGCATTTTAAATATTTCATTTCTGCTGTTTTTAAAGGTTACGAAGAAATAAATAACAGGGATGAAACGATTAACGATGACTAAGCGATTATCTAAACAATTGTCAACTAGTCTAATAAATGATTAATCACATTATGACAAAATTAAGAAGAAAATCAGACGTCAATATTCAGCATTTTTAAACATTATTTCTGTAAGTTAAAGGATAAAAGCAGTAGGGCTGAAACAATTAATTCTGATTAATTGATTATTTAAATAATCATCAACTAACTGCAATCGATTAATCACTTTACTATTAAAAACAGGAGGAAGGAAATCAGACATCAGAACTCAACACATTTTAAAAAATATTTCTGCAAGGAAAGACAAAACATACGCATTTCTGCTTTTATTTTTAATTATGTCAGTTTTGGTCCTCCATACAGCAGCAGTCCTAGTAAATAAACAAAACAACTCACATGTTTAGATGAAATTTTTCCAGCATCGCCTCCATTTTGATTGTCATCCTGTTTCTCTTTGTATTCTTCAAGTTCTCTGTGAAAACACAACAAAGTCTCCAGGTTTAAACTCAGAGTCTCCAGGTTTAAACTCAGAGTCTCCATGTTTAAACTCAGAGTCTCCAGGTTTAAACTCAGAGTCTCCAGGTTTAAACTCAGAGTCTCCAGGTTTTACTCTGGAGGTGAAGCGTGTCGTTCTGCTGCGTGTCCAGCCTCACCTCTCCTTCTCGGCCAGAATGAGTTTGGTCAGGTAGGCGTGAAGCTCGTTCTCCTGGTTGATGCGTTTGTCCTCGATGCTGTTCCAGCGCTTCTTCTTGGCGATGCGAAGCGCGCTCGGGATGTCGTCTCCGAAATTCAGCCTCTGCTCTTTTGCCAGGTTATAAGCTACACATGGCATCAAAAGGATGAAGTAAATGTGTTCAGGCAGAATGCTAAAGCTAACAGCTCAACCGAAAGCTTGTGAGAAAAATAAAATCAACCCAAGCAGCCAAGTTTTATTTACAGCTGGATGCACCGAATCAGATGATTTTTCTCTGAATAAATCAGTGATCAGCCAAATATTGATAAATGATCAATTTTTTTTTTTTCATGAACATTAGGCCTGAAACAATTCAAAAATTGTGCGAAGACTCAAACTAAGACCATTTACTGAAAGAACATAGAGCAGCAATTAAACCAAAAAGAAAACAATTTGTACGTAAATATGTAACTATCTGCCCAGAATGTATCAAGTTTCATAGTTTGATCAAACATTCACTAAAGGAGAGCACTTTATAATTTGGACCCGTGTGATGACGTAATTTTTAAATATTAAATGTTTGATCATTTGCTGCGTCAGACTGGCGACGGGTCCAGGTGACCCGGACAGGAGAGGCACCAGCACCTCCTGACCCCACGAGGGACCAGGATGTTAGAAAACGGGTGGATGTTTGATCATTTCATCAGTTACTCAGTTCTTGAGTCGACTTTTCACCAAATGCTTTTTACTCTTCCTTGAGTAATTTCTTGGACGGCTATTTTTTTACTTCCGACTAAAAACATGCTCAAGAAGCTCTCCTCTGACTTGAGTGTAGTTTTTGGGTCCTCTGAGTGCAGAACACTCAGATCTCTAACAGAAATGAGACAGGAAGTGAAAATGTTTTGTTTGCAACAGAGGAAACTGATGATGGTAATTATGCAACCCATTAAAAAGCGGTTTATTTCCGGCGTTTCCTCCGACCTTTCTGCAGGTTGCCGATGGCCTCGTCGTAGTTCTCCAGCTCCAGGTGACACTGGCCCAGGAAGAAGTGAGCCTTGACCGACTGACTGTCCAGCTCCAGCGCGTGCTTGCAGTCTGCCAGAGCTTTGTCGTACTGCTGCAGCTTCACGTGGCAGAGCGCCCGGTTGGTGTAGTACACCGCCACCGACGGATTACGGTTCTGCAGGTTGAAGGAAGCAGAGAAACTCAGCTGGACGCTACAGAAACACAACAGATCACTGAACTATTCCCACTAAGAGGAAGTTATGCAGATACCATCATTCTGGTAAATACTGTGATGACATCATCAGCTACATAGAGTTTCACCATCAGTCGTGGTATTCTAAACAGTCTGTGGTGATGATGAGAGGTTATTATTAGGACTGAACAGTATATTGTAAATATATTAACTATGCTACTCTGCATGCCACCAATTATTGTGACAAACGACAGTGTTGTCATTTTGAGACCAGGCTTGTTGCAATAAATCAATTAATCACAGGATAATTCAAATGAGCTCAATAATTTCCATTTACATGATTTATCATTTTTCTCTTTCTCCCAAAAAGTCTCCAGTCTGATGTTTGGGTCTCAACCAGCTCTTATTTTGAAGGACAATTTTGTTTCCAGAGACTTCATAATTCACTTTATTTATAGTTTTGTTTGTTTATTTTTAATATTTAAAATGCCTTCCAGTGTTAAACGATCTTTGAGATCATTATGCCTTTATTACCGTTATATTACTGAAAATGGTCTCAAAACAACATCAGTAGTCCTGGCAACAAATTCTGGACCATTTATAGTTATCGTTTCAGGCCTAATGACTGTTAGGAATATTGTTTCCCTTCATTTTCACAAAAATGACCTACTTATTGGTAGAGAACCCAAGAATTATACTGAAGTAAGAGTAACACCACTTCAACATGTTTTTACTCAAATCAGAGTAAAAACTCAACTCAAGTACTGAGTAACTGATCAATTATCAATCATTTAATATTTAAAAATGACATCTTCAGTCAGATGGACCAAAATATAAAATTAAGTGAAAACTTTAGCATTTTAAGGACCAAAATGACAATAATTCATATAAGTAACAAGAAATAACAAAATCAAACAAAAAATGTTTTCAAATAAGTTTCTTTCAATAAAAAACTTATTTGAAAACATTTTTAAAAAACTGCAGGTCTGTGTCTGGCGAAGTTTTTTTTAAAAAAATATGTTTGTTTTTCCTTCAGTGGGTAGAAACAGCAATTTTACTCAAGTAAGAGCAGAAATACTTCAGAATAAAATACTCAAAGTACATTGTAGTAAATATACTTCTAAAAGTATATTTTATCAAAGGTTACTCAAGTAAATGTAATTGAGTAAATTTAACTGCCCAACTCTGCTTATTGCTGCTTATTACATAAACATCGTCGGATTTTGTGGTTTTGTTGTGATAAAAATGTAAAAATCTGCATGAATGTGTGTTTGGTGGAACAGACTCACGATAGCTTTGCTGTAACATGAAGCAGCCTCCTGGTATTTGCGGCAGAGGAACAGCCGGTTCCCCTGCTCCTTCAGCTCCTGCGCGGTGGAGCTCTTCTCGGGGCTGCCGGCCATCTTCTCCACCGGCTCCGCGGGGCCCGCCTCGCCCTGCTTCCCAATCCTGTTCCCCGTCTCTCCGGCTGGCTAGGTGGCAGGTGTCGGAATGTCCTGCCCGCCCTGGATCGCACACAGACTGGGGGACAATGAAGACACAATGCTGGTTAGCATCCGCTGCAACGCACCTGCAATGCGTGTCTCTGGGTGCCACGCAATGCCACGCCACCCACACGGCGTTACTTTAACTCGCTGACTGTGCAGACTGATGGACAACACGGCGAGGCAGCTGAATTAACTGTTCACAACACGAGCATCAGTTAGATTAAATGGGCAGCTAGCCATCTGGATAACATAACAACCCCCCAACACTTTCAATGTGTCTTATTGACATTAAAATTGGGTTAAATTTGCAAACAATAACTCATTTGCGCATTATTATCATGGATGTTATAGCTACTGAAGTTGTCATCACATACAGAATAGAGGCAACGCCGCTAACTTTAGTTAACCTGGAGACAACACACCGATGCTAAGCTAACTTAGCTAGGCTATGTCGGTTAGAATCTGAGTTCGGCTTCAGCTAGCTCTTCCGGTTCTGATTATACTGACACAATTCACCATTTAAGATCCACGTCATGAGCTTATACCGCTCTCCATCCGAGAAAATCGGTACCAGAACCTCGCTTTTAGGCGTTTTTCACCACAACGCCGCTAGGCAGCCTCAAAACAGACATAAGCTAACGCTAAGTTAGCCCACACCCGCTCGGGTCCGTTTAAGTTCGGATTTGTTCCGATAATCCATCGGGTCGGAACCTTACCTTTTAGGGTGAATCTCACATTCAGGTGGATGTGGATTTATAAGTGCTCATATAAAATATTGTTCTGGAGATTTCTTCATTCGAGCTGTCATGACAGGTTGTTGTTATACTGACGTCAAACGTTTTAAGGCGACGTCAACGGAAGCCGAGAAGAAGCGCAGTTTAAAAATAGGTTAAAGTTTTAAAACGTCATGAAATTTATATTTTAATTTTATATATAAAGGACAGGTCAGTTTATTCTTTTATGGGTCCTTGCATATTTTGATACATACATTCTTTTCCAGAAACTACTAATAAAAAACAAACAATATATCAATAAGTACGCTGCTTTACCATGTTATATATGGAGGACCAAAATTGATATTAAAAAATAAAAGCAGAAATATATATTTTTTGTTTTTTCCTTTTTCTTATACACTCATTTTTGTCAATACACAAATGTATTTTGTCAATACATTTGTGTATTGACACAATGAAAAAAACATGTTTTTTCATACATTGTGTGAAAAAACACAATTAATGTGTTTTTTCACATACATTGTCACAACATACATATTGTTGACAATGTATGTGAAAAGGAAAATACAAAAATTCTATAGATTTTTTTTATTGACAATTCATAT
Source organism: Poecilia formosa (assembly GCF_000485575.1). Classification (NCBI taxonomy): domain Eukaryota; kingdom Metazoa; phylum Chordata; class Actinopteri; order Cyprinodontiformes; family Poeciliidae; genus Poecilia; species Poecilia formosa. The sequence continues at coordinate 205,982 of NW_006800402.1, read as the reverse complement.
ATAGGAAAAAGGGGGAAAATACTTTTATTTTTAAATCAGTTTTGGTCTGCCATACTTTTTCCTTATGCATATGGAGGGTCAAAACAGTCATAATTAAAAATAAGAGCAGAAATATGTATTTCTGCTTTTCCTTACACATGAATTGTCATTAACAAATATACATTTCTTGTTTTTTCCTCTTTTTCATAAACATATTTTTGGTCAAAAATGCATGTGTAAGAAAAAGGAAAAAGCAAATATATGTATTTTAACAAAAATGTGTGTATAGAGAAATCGAAAAAACAAAATATATATATTTTTAACAACAATGTATGTATGTATAAGCAAAGGAAAAACAAAAAAATACATATTTCTACTTTTAGTTTTAATTATGTCAGTTTTGGACCTCCATAGTAGATAGCCAGGAATGTTGTTCACACGTCTTTTGGTTGATTATTTGGTTGACTGTTTTATTTAAATACATTTAATAAATATATTTAAATAAAACAGATATAAGTGGAAAGAAAACCCCTAACCACAAATATAAAAAAGGAATGCAAAGTAATCACCAGCAGATGGCGCTGTGAAACAGGTTTAGCGTCCAGTAGTGGACAGTTTACAGTAATCAATAAGCTACACAGGACAGAGTTGACAATGTCTTTCACCTAAAAATAAAAAATAAAATAAAAACATTCCTGATTTCTCAGCAGAAAGAAAATCGTTCATCAGATTCTTTAAAAATTTGCTACGATTATATGATAATGAGTTTATCTCAGAGTCCTGCCACCCACAGAGAGATTTGTAGACACAAAGATCCTCCAAGTTTAACGATGGAGGAATTAGCAGGACTGTGGTTGTGTACAGAGTCGCGTCTCTGTGGGAAGATTAGGGCGCATCCTCTGAGCAAACACCCAGATAAATGAGGACCGGGGGGTTCCCCAGCTGTGTTTACCTTTACACACAGCTAATCTGTTAGCCACAGCCACACAAAGACCTTCACTCACTGCTGGAAACATTGAAAACTATCTATGCAGCTCACAAAATCAGAATTTTAAAAAGCTCTTTCCAGACATTTTGAGAAACATAAAATCTTATGTGCATTCAGAAGCTTTCAAACCCACTAAGTTTTTACTCATTTTTCTGAGGATTCAGCCATTTTATTTTTATACGACAGAGCAGCAAAAACTACAACAGTGAAGCATAAGAGAAAGGATGCAGTTTTTTAATGTTTTTTTGTTGTTGTTGCATTTTTTTTTTTTTTAATAGAGAGCTGAAAAGGGCTCATTTAAATCCAGCCTCTTTTATTTTGGTGTCCCAAAATAAAATTAGTGGAGCCCAGTCTCAGTTTCAATGCAGCAAACAAAAACCTCTTTTTCACTCGACTCGGTTTTACAGTTTTTCTATGTCTGCACAATTAATAGGCAAGAGACTTTTTTGACCATGTATCATCATTTTAGTCATATTTTCTAACTTGGATAAATTTGAGTGTTTAATGGATTTAATCGAGGTAGGTACTGAGGAAAGGTCAACACCCTTTAACAAGGTCTGCATAGTTATGAGGAAGCTCCTGTTATTCTGTTATCCTGTTATTCAGACAAAATGAGCCACAAAAAAAAAATAAAAAGATTAAACTGAAACGTGTTGGGAAAAAAATTAACTCACCAGGACGGTGGTGGCAGAGTAATGCTGCGGGAGTGCTTTTATTCACTCAGGGACAGGGAAGCACACGGAGCGACGTTTTGTTCAAATTACTTTTTGATTATCTTTTTGTAACCAAAAAAAAAAATAAGAATTTGGATCTGATTTTGTTTTTTCCCCAGATTTCAAAGAAATTTTGTTAAGTTTAAAGTAGTTTTAAATAAAAAAGAAGAAAAAAACAGTTCAAGTCAGTTGATAAGAATATTGCAAAAATACACGGGAAGATTTGCCACTGGAGCAACCAGTAAGCACAATGACGTCACTTCCTCTTTGTGAATGAAAACTCCTTACACTTAATTATAGATTTTATTTTTTACTGTATCAGACGCAAGCATCATTTTGAACATGTGTTCAAGCTTACTTACCAGAGTCACGGAGAAACACCAAAATATAAATATCATACAAATCCCCATATTTTCATTTCGATTTCTGTAGGAAAATGTTACAATCAAGGGAACACGACAACATTTTGACATTAATCTCCGAAATTTTCTAGTAGAAACAACTCAATACGCCGTTGTAAAAAAAAAAAAAACTCTAAGCATAACAGAAACATACATTAAACACAGTAATGACGTTTTGCTTACATTTAAAAGTCAGTCTGTCTTTAACTCTTCCGTCTTAACCGTCGCCGCTAACAGCTAACGGCTAACGGCTGCGGCAGCTGGCCGAGTTTCCAGTAACCATGGCAACCTGACCAGGAAGTTGTCTGATTCCTTTGGCGCAGCTAAAAAGCTGTCACTTCCTGATTGAGGGTGCTCTTTCTTTCTCTCCGTCTGTGTTGTCGGGGTTTTTTTCTTCCATTTGGCAGAGCTTCACGCTGCCAAGTGCCAGAAATGCTTCAGCAGAGAAAAAAAGAAAAAGAAAACGGGGTGAACATGTTTTCCTGAGCGCTGAGGGAAAGCTCAGCTTCAAAAGGGAAACACAAAAGCTCTGAGCCTCCACAATGCCGGGCCTTTATCTGGACTGTTTGCTCATTTTGAAAAGAGGGAATGTTTAAAAGACTTGTTGCAGTTTGTTCAAGTGGTTCTGAATGGGAATAATCAAATATACAGTGCTTTGGAAAAAACTATTAGTGATCAAACGTTTTCACAAACCATCAAATCACAACCAAACTGCAATACATGAGGTAATAAACCAACACAAAGCAGCACGTAGAAATGAACAAAATGTTCTGAAAAGTGTGGCATGAATTTGTAATCAGAACAGAATTTTTTAACGTAATATCAAGAGACATTTTTCCAGTTCTCCCTGCCAGCATGCCTAGGTGGGCCCTATATGGGGGAAAGGAGGGCTGACATATAGGTCCCCATATGGGTTTGTCCACGGGTTCCACGTTGGCCCCACATGGGTTTGCCCATGTAGGACCACAGCCTATGTGGGCCCTACATGTGAACTACATGGGCAAACCCATGTGGGACCTATATGTCAGCCCTCCTTTCCCCCATATGGGGCCCACCTAGGCATGTTCTCAGTTGGATTCAGCCTGGACTTTGACTAGGACATTCTAATACATGAATTGATCTCAACAATTCAATTGTACCTCTTGCCCAATTTCAAACAGCAGTTGTTCCAGGATTGCCCTGAATATTTGGGGAAGAACTTCTTCCTGACTTTAGCCACGTTTCCATCAACGTTTTTAATTTTAAATTATCGCATTAGAAACGGCAAAAATCTGAATAACTGCCTCATTTTCTCAAGAAGTCAGATTCATCAATCACATGGGAACAATGCAGAAATACATCTATGAATACATGTACATATCATTCTATTAATGTATCTATTCATACGGAAGAAGATCAGCGCCAACAAAAATAAATTCCAACTTTATTCTGAGAATTTTGAGAAAAAATATCAGAATTGAGAAAAAGTCCTAATCTTAATGCAGATCAGAGTTCTGAAAATAAAGTGGTGATTCTGAGAATAAAGTCAGAATTTCTATTTTCCAGTGACCCTAATCAATTATATCCTTAATTGATTAATTTTATTTTTGGGCACAAACCAGACTCCATACATTTTGTTTTTTACATATTTAACAAAACAAGTTTTTTTTCTTAGTTTGCATCAACCAAACAAAATCCTACCAATTTTTAATAAATGCATTTAATATTCATTAAATCGATAATATTTACCAAAAACAAAGAACCATTGTAGACATTTTTCTTGTCACTGAATCTACAAACAAACAAACAAAGTCTTGAGTAAACTGATATGCAGGAGTTTGTTTTGGAGCATGCTGTGTTGATCCAGAGATATTTCACACCCTGGGGGGTAAACAGCTGAGCGGCGCCCCCCGCCGCCCGGCTGGACTGAAACGGAGCGAGGCAGCTGCTCAGGCCGGCCGGCGTGTCACTGCGGACCAGAGGTTCTGGAGGGAACCCAAAACTCAGGAGCTCAGCAGACGAAACGGGAGCTCAGCCCACCCCAAAATGATTTTAATGCTCAGAAAACACACAGCAGGCGGCTACATCAGGGTCCGTCTCAACATTCATTAATAATAAAATAATGAAAATGAAATAAAAATATTTAATCTTTATTTCAGGAATCTGGTCAGTTTTAGGAAAAAGTTTGAATTCTTAGAAAAGTGACAGAATTTTGAGGAAAAAAGTACAAATTCTGAGATCAAAGTAAAAATTGTGAGAAAAACCGAAGAGAAACTGTCTAAAGTTTTATTTTTTTGCTAAAATCAAAAGAAATCTCCAGAGGAGAGGGGAGGAATTGAAGCGGCATCAAGAAGTTACTTTCCCTCCCTGTGTGTTG
>NW_006800402.1:176248-201535 GCF_000485575.1 Poecilia formosa | reverse complement strand
CACGAGCCCCAAACCAGATCCACGGGCCCCAAACCAGATCCACGGGCCCCAAACCAGATCCACGAGCCCCAAACCAGATCCACGGGCCCCAAACCAGATCCACGGGCCCCAAACCAGATCCATGAGCCCTGATTTCTGCAAGGACTGGGTTTGGTACAATACCCTTAGAAATTTCTGTTTCCTTCTGCACCGATTGTCACTGGAACATAAATCACTTCGTCTTGACTGGTGGGATTTATAAAGATGCTCTGCTGCAAAAAACAAATGTATGCACTGTAAAAACAGAAAATCTTACCAAGTAGTTTCTGTTGAAAATATATTTGTACAACTGAAATAAAACAAAACTGACTTACATAGAACTTGCCAGCAAGTCACAGGATCTAATTGTAATGTTTTGTGTATATAAATTAAAAAGCAGCTTCACTGGCAGAAAATTTACAATAAAATAAGATGTTGCCATTTTTTAATACTTTCGATCAATATTCAAAAATGAATGACTTAAATCAAGTTCCTATATCTATCTGGCTGTAAAGTTACTTTTAAGTCAGTTTTGTCTTGTTTTCAGCAGGCTACGATATTTCTACTGAACTAAAAAGATATTTTGTAAGATTTTGTGTTTTTGGAATTCCGCTGGGGTTGCTAGGTAACGGGCGGGGCTTGCCTGGGGTTGCTAGGCAACGGCGCTGTGCAAGTGTAACATGACTCAACCATTGGGAGGTTTTTGAACGGCTCATTGTCCAGACTCCAAAAAACATGAAATTAATGGCTCTTTGTTGTTTTTTTAATATGATTGATTGTAGAAACAGTTGAAACAAACAACTGCTTCTACAAACAAACATAAAAGTAAAAATATTTTACTTTTTTGTCATTTTTTGTTCTTGGTTGGATGTGTCTAATGTGACATTTCAGAAATATGTTCATTAGCTCACTTGTCCCTGCTGTAGAATACAAGACATTAACGGTCAAAAATTATAATCTTTTTTTTTGTTTGTTTTAGTTTATTATCTAAAAGATTGGTTCTGGAAAAGTTTGAAAAACTTACCTTGATGCTTGAATTTTACTGTGGGATTTTTATGAAAAAGCAGCTTGTAGAGTTCAAAGATGAACTAATTTAATTTAATGACAAACGTTGTTGGCTCCACATGATGAGGTTTTATTTCAGGCTCTTACATCAGCTGGAGAAACCAAAGGCAGCGACGGTTTGGAACCAGACCTGCTGTAAACAACAATCAATGCTGCGCAGCACATCATACATTTAATATTAACATTATATATACATATTTTATTAGGAGGCAGTTTGATCAAAACAAATGTATAATTCCATCTGGACTGTTTTATTGAATAGCATTTTTTTTTTTTTTAAGGTTAAAAGATATTTTTAAACATTTTTTTGTTATTCTACTTTTTAATGTCTTTGCATACATAAAATGAAAAGATTCGTTCCAGTTTGTATAAAAACACTTTTTTAAGTCATGGTGCCAGTTTTTGTTACACATGCAGACTGGATGAAAGGTCATTATTTTATGAGGCCGAGTCCAGAGTGCCCTCCTGTGGATGCCTCTGGTATGACAGCCTCAACAGCACAGTGACAAACACAACATTTTGAATAAAATCAAAGTTTTAGAAATTATTTTATTTTTATCTTTTACAGATTCAAAAAAAATAATGAAAAGTTAAGTTAATGTTTAGCAGATGGTATTTAGTACAGCAGCTCTCAGAGACACAGTTTATTAACCTGCCAAATATTAAAGTCAGAATATAAGCGGGGTTGTTCAACATGCGGCCCGGGGGCCATTTGTGGCCCTTGGAGTGATTCTAACTCCAAACATCCATCCATTAAACTTGGTTAGATAACACTGCTGTTTTAGAGAAAGGAGTGGCCCATTCTGGTTTGATATGATCTGGAGTAGAAATTAAATAGTTTAATAATTATTTAGCTTGGTGCTAAATAATTAGCTCAATATTTAGCTTGCTAACAATGACCTTTACTATCAATGACTCTTTAGAGGTTATTAGGAAATTGGTAAACATTGAACAAATGAAGCATTAATGGAGTTTAAAACGTTTCACGACTTTTCCAATCATTAGTCATAAACCTGCAGTTCGAAAATCTGAGATTAAAGACCAGAATATTCAAGTAAAGATTAAAAGTGTTGTGTTAATCTCAAAGTTACCAAGTGAAGAAAATCTGAAATACAAAAACTAAAAGGCAGAGATCAAAATTTAAATTTGAGAATGTTTGTGGCAATTTGGTAGATGTTTCTGTTTTTCTGTTTCTGTTACTGTAGAAAAATGTTAAATATTTCAGGGCGGCCTTGTTTTTTTCTAGAAAAACTCTGGGATTACTGTAAACATTTCTGAGATTCTTCTAGAAGATTTTTGACTTTCAAACTCAGAAGTGTCCATGTGTTTTCTGTAAAATTTCTGAGATTAATCTAAAAAAATTCAGATTTTTTTTCTAGCACACCTTTAACTTTTCAAACTGAGAAATTTTCAAGTTTTTTCTTAAAAATTGATGCGATTAATTCCCAAATTTCTGGGGGGTTTCTCGCAAATTTTAAAACTTTTGAAAGTTTTTTCTGTAACATTTTTTTTTAGATTAATCTTAAAATTTCTGAGTTTTCCAAGTCAATTTTTGCCTTTTGAAGCTGAGTTTTGGTGTAAATGTCCCCCTGTGTGTTTTCATTCCACCCAGACCGGTCCTGATCCTCCTGCGTACCACCACAGGGCCGGCGCCAGCAGCCGCAGTGCGGCGCTGCCCTCCACAGCCGGGCCTCGGCCCGCCGGGTCCCCCGCATCGCGTCAGTCGTCGTCCACCACCAGCACGTTGCCGCTCAGCTCGTACTCCAAGCTGGCCCAGTCGAAGATGTTCCCCTTGGGGACTTTGTGTCCGTAGTGCCAGGCCTGGATCATGCTCCGAGAAAGCACAAAGTCCCACATGTTGACGTCCGTCATCTCGCCCACGAAGCTCTGCGTGGCCTCCAGGCCGCCCAGGTGTTTGTCCGGGTCCTGGCCCAGCAGCACGGTGCCCTTGGGCCTCACGCTGTGGCCCGGTTTGTACACCTGGTAGGTGCTGCGCCTGCCGTCCGCCCAGAAGGCGGCCAGGCCGGAGCGCGACTCCCAGGTGAGGCAGAGGCTGGTGCGGAAGGTGCTGAGCGGCGGCAGGCGGAAGAAGACGCCGTCGCCGCTCAGGTAGAAGGAGACGCGGCCGTCCTTCTCGCGCCACACGTTGAGCTCGTCGTAGTCGGCGGTGCGGTAGGCGAACAGGATGATCTGGCGCTCCTCAGGCAGCTCGGTGGCCACCCGCATGCAGAGCGTGAAGGCCCGCAGCGCCATCTCCTTCTGCGGGATCAGAGCCACGAAGCTGAAGTCCGTCTCATACGGGAAGACCAGGACCTTCTCGCTGAGGCCCACTGCAGGTACCAAACAGCATCATTAGAGGAAACCTTCACAAAAATCTGGTTTATTTTTACAGAATTAGTACAGAAGAGGATTAGCACCACTGAAAATAAATGAATTCTGACTTTAATCTCAGAATTTGGACTTTATTCTTTTCAGATCGAAAGTCAGAAAAGTGGAAATTTGTAAGTTTGATTTGTTAATATTTACTTGAAAAGTCCCAGAGAAAAAAATGTCAGTTTTTGATTTGATTACAGTCGGTTTTGAGATTAAAGTCAGAATCTCAATTTTTCTGTAAATTATGAAAACATTTCTGAGCTTGAAAATTTGTCAGTTTGCTAAAAAATAATATCTGAAAATTTGAGATTAATCAGAATTTTTCTGGAAAAAACTTCTACATTTACAAATTCCAAAATATGCTAGAAAAAACTCAAATGTTGAGATTAATCCCACTTTAATCTCAGAGTTTTGATCTCTGATTAAAGTCAGCATTTTCTGAAAAAACAGAGATCTAAGTTTAAAGTCAATTATTTTTGTTTTGACCCTAATCCTCCTCCGTAGTTTAAACTGTCACCATCTCATGTCGGTGAGACACGAAGCTCCTTTCCATCAGGAAAAAGTTAGTTTTTTTCTTATTTCAAGTGTATTAAGACATTTTCACTAGAAACTAGACGACACACAGATTTAGTGTTTTTGCCGTTTAAACGTCTTCAATAAAGCATTAATGCATTAATGTTTATTATTTCATTTGAAGGATGTTGGATTCATCTGATCACCCAAAGCTTAAAGAACCATTTTACCAAAACCAGTTTCAAAGTGTCTACCTTGTGTGGCGAAGGAAGGGGTCCAAGAAACGAGCAGAACCGTTACCATGGTTACAGCGTTGACGCCCTATGAACACACACATCTCATCCAGATCAGATAAACAAATTAGGACAAATTAAAAACAACCCCCAAATTTAGTAAAATAAAAATGTGTTTTTACCATTTTGAAGCGGTTCGTTTGTCCTCCAGCAGCTCGGTCTGCTGCCCTCATCAGCAGTGGGAACCGGAGCTCTTCCCCACTGGTACCGAGTGATGATGTCAGCGCCATGACAATGGACCCGGTGTGTGAGCCCGGCTCACCGGCGGTCATTTCACCCAGAACCAGAGACTTCAGACGGAACCGTTTTCAAAATATCTCCATACATTCGTCGACTGACTGGGATTTGATTAGAAAAACACCTGGAGCCTCGCATTAGCATTAGCATTAGCTTTTCTACTAAAACATATCAGGGCCAAACAAAAAGGAGCAAATTTCCTCCAAAAAACTGAACTTTTTAGATTAATTTCAAAAATGTTCTAAAACACATGAAAATGTTTGAGTCTGAAAAGTCAAAAATTTGCTAGAATAAAACTCAGAAACTTTGAGATGAATCTGAGGAATGTTCTAGAAAAAATTAGAAAATTTCCAAGACTGAAAAGTTGAAAATTTGCTAGTAGAAAATCAAGTTTTGAGCTTGATCTAAAATTTTCTCAAAAAATATTGGAAATTTCAAAGTTTGAAAAATCAAACTTTGATTTTAGATTAATCTAAAATCAGATTTTTTAGATTAATCTAAAATCAGATCAAAATATCAGATCTGATATTTTGAGATCAAATTGATCTCAAAATTTCAGATCTGAGAAATTTTCTAGAAAAAACAAGACAATTTCTGAGTATGAAATGTTGAAGATTTGCTAGAATAAAACTCTAAAATAAAACTCAGACATTTTCTAAAAAAAAAAAAAAAAAACTGGAAATTTCTGTTTGAAAAGTTCAAATTTTGCCTGGAAAAACTCAGAAATGTTCTAGAAAACGATGTTTTCCGAGTTTGAAAACTCAGAAATGTTTAGGCTGGTGGAGTAGAGTAACTGGCTTGCTCTGTGGTTGCCTAGCAACGACCTGCTGAGTAACTGGTTTATAGTTTTGCCATTTTGCCTCGTGACTGGAGAGAAAGGTGGATAAACAGGAAACGCGTTTGGTAATATTTCAAATGAAAACAGAGCCAGGCATTCATGTTATCAACATATCTACATTTAATACAGTTTATTAATTTCTAGGATTTCTCCAGACAAAGAAAAGAATCCTAACTTTTCATGAACTAAAATCTGAGCAACACCAGCAACTTATGTACAAAGCCTGAACCTCGGCACAAAAACCGGCCGGCCGACGGGCCGAACTCACCAGACACATTCAGCTGTAAACTACCAAGCACTGGACTGGAAACTCCTTTTATTCACTGCAAAAACACAAAATCTAAACATTTTTAGTTTAGTTTCTGCTGCAAATGTCACAAAATAAGACAAAACAAGCAACTTTTTAGCAAAATATAGGAGCTTGATTTGAGTCAGAAACTCTTTAATATTGATGAAAAAGCTCAAATTTCATTAGTGGATTATTTCCCTTATAACAAGATATTTTTCTATAAGTGAAATAATCTAATAAAACTGGAACTATTTCATCTCAGTAAGGAATTATTCACTTAAAACAAGAAGTCATTTCTTCCTGAAAAGTTAGTTTTGTCTCATTTCAAGCATACTGAGAAGAAAGAAGAGTTGAGTCAATGATTCCTTAATACTGAAATATTTATAGTTCTACTGGATTATTTCATTTATAACATGAAAAATGGTTTATTACAATAATCTGCCAGATACATTTTAATTAACATTTCTGTCGATATTAACTAACCAAATGCTCTCATATGTTGCTGAAACGTTTTGTCGTATTTTATGTCTACTAAGACATTTACACCAGAAACTAAACCCAAAATATTTTCTGTTTGCAGTTTTATTACAGGGATGCTGGAAATCCAGCAAGCAAACACTTGGACTGAGGTATGGATGAAGATGTTCTAACTCTTCCAGCATGTTTTTATTTTTTATTTTAGGTGGCGGACGCTGGGGCAGTGGCCATCTGAACCTCAAGTCCTTTCTGATGGGGCAAAGATTTGTCCTAGTTCAAGGAAATGCACTTCATGCTTGATGCGATCCTCCTCGCGTCCAGAAACAGACAGACAGCGCAGCAACAGCTGAAAGTCTCTCGGGTTTAAACATTTAGGCGTTTCATATCCAGCAACATGGAAATGTTTTGTTTTAATGCAGCAATTCATCTTCTGATCCCAGTTTGAGGTTTTTCCCGAAACCTTAAACTGTTCTGATTAAAAAATAAGAAATATAGAAACCATACATTCAACTTATCTTAATTGTCTGCATCGGGGTGTGATTGATATGCAAAGGAGAAGAGATCTACTTAAATCTACTGACGTTTACAGTAAAGTGACGGGACAGGTGTGTAAGAGGCGCCACCTGCAGGAAGAAAGGGGTACTTGCTCCCTTTTCCTTTGAGTCAACAGCTTTTTGGCATTTTAGTGACTGATGGTCCGTTTTTCATGAAAAAATACATAAAATATACTTGGATGAAACATCAAATAAAACTCCAACGTCTTTATGGATCCCGACACAAAAAGTCTGATTCTTTCTTCCGTGTTTATAATCGGTGGAAACGCTGGACTGCGGCGCTTTCAGAGAACCAGAGAAAGCAGGTGGAGGGCGACAGACCTGGGCGCCATCTGGTCGCCCAATCTGAGACCCAAAAACAGCGTGACGAAGAGGAGGAGGAAGAGGAAGAGAGTGAACTTAAAGGGAGCAGCGGCGGCTAACACTGAGCCTCAGAGCCGGAGAGAGAAGATTTACTGCAGAAGAAGAAGAAGTGATTCTCCGGTTTGGTGGTCCGCAGTGAGGCTGTTCTGCTTCTCCACAGTCTGTGTCGTCCAGGCTCTGAACGGGAAACGGGCCGGGCGCTTCAGTAGTCCTCCACCCAACCGTTCTCCTGGATGAAGGCGTCGATCACTTCCTTCATGGCCAGGTTGGGGATCAGCTGATCCTGGGTCAGGGGGCTCCGGGTCACGGGGTCGAAGTGGCCCACCCGCTGCAGAGCCACAAAATACAGCGCCATTACATCTGGGGGCAGAAACCTTTTAGAACTGAATTGATTAATCACGATTAATCGATTATAGAAGTCGTCATCAATTCTGTTAGTAATGCAAAAATCAATAACTGGAGCTTGAAAAAAAGCTAATTGCTAAAAAAAAAAAAACACTTAAAACTAAATTATTTAATTTAATTGACTAATCATCAATTATTCTGATAAATCGTGATAATCATTAAATAACCCTAAAGTAGTTTAGTAATTAGTCACTAAAGCCCATTTGTCTAAAGTTCTACGCCAGCAGCTACGATTATTTACTCGTTAATTATTCTGACAATCAGAATCAAATACCACATTCTGCATATTTTTCATGATTAATTGATTATTGTAATAGTCTAATTTAGTAATTGATTAATTCCTAACCAGAATATAAAAACTCTTAAAAAGGCTATTTTTATTATCTTAAAATACAAAATATATTTTTTGTAAGATTTGGCTGAATTATTGCTGTAAGCAGCTGAAACAATCTGATTAATCAGTTATTGAAATAATCGTCAACTAATTTAGTAAATCGATTAATCGTTAACTGGACTATAAGACCATTTGCTTAAAAAACAATATTCTTAGAGCTGAGCTTTCAACTAATGATTATTTTAGTAACTGATTATTCTGACGATTAATCGGATTAAATGCCACATTCTGCATTCTAAAATAGTTTTTCTGTATCGGATTAGTACGAGCCGATACTAAACCTCAGATATCAAAAGTGGAAAAGGTTTTAGGTCTGTAAACAAAAGTCTCAGTAAGAATCATCTGATAACCAACTAAATTCAAACTTCGGCCCAGCAGGAAGCGTTTCTGTAGCTGCAGACGACGGAGCGTTCGCTGGAGGAAGTCCTGAAACCTCCAACATCAGACGATCTGCGTCTGTCGGGCGTTTCTACCTGCAGATGCTCCTCGATGTCTTTGCGGTCGTAAGTGATGCCGCTGGGTGTGATGCACGGCTCCCTCATCAGCTCAAAGCTGATCTTTCCACAAAGGTAATCTGGGATTTCTCGCTTCTGAAAGACGGAGAGAAAAACATGAGGGGATAAATGTGACGTTCAGCTCAAAATGATGACGATATGAACACGATAAAAGCTCCTTCTGCAGAGTTTAGGTTCATTAAATCCAGATCATCATCCGTCTGCTGACAGACGGTGCTGTGAAATAGTTTCCATGGTAACCATCGGTGCTAAAAGTAAAACTAAAGAGCACATAATGTTTACTGGATAAAGTCATGCTGGTTATAAAACTGTTCCCTTAAATCTGTTACAGGTTTGTGTTATCAATGAACACGATCAACAGGAAGTGAAAATCATTCTCCATACTCACTTTTCTTTTCTCATCCACCTGAGAGAAAAGCTCTTCCATCTCCATTAAATACTTCTCCTTCACATTAAGACGAAATAAAACCAGGCATTAACACTCAACAGCATTTTAAATATTTCATTTCTGCTGTTTTTAAAGGTTACGAAGAAATAAATAACAGGGATGAAACGATTAACGATGACTAAGCGATTATCTAAACAATTGTCAACTAGTCTAATAAATGATTAATCACATTATGACAAAATTAAGAAGAAAATCAGACAATAATCAAAAGCATTTAAAACATTTCTGCCATTTTTAAAGGATAACAAATAATTCAGAAACAATTAACCACAATTCATCAATTTAAATAATCATCTACTAATTTAGTAATTGATTAATCACATTATGATGAATTAGGAAGAAAATCAGACATCAATACTCAGCATTTTTAAACATTATTTCTGTAAGTTAAAGGATAAAAGCAGTAGGGCTGAAACAATTAATTCTGATTAATTGATTATTTAAATAATCATCAACTAACTTTGCAATCGATTAATCACTTTATTATAAAAACAGGAGGAAGGAAATCAGACATCAGAACTCAACACATTTTAAAAAATATTTCTGCAAGGAAAGACAAAACATACGCATTTCTGCTTTTATTTTTAATTATGTCAGTTTTGGTCCTCCATACAGCAGCAGTCCTAGTAAATAAACAAAACAACTCACATGTTTAGATGAAATTTTTCCAGCATCGCCTCCATTTTGATTGTCATCCTGTTTCTCTTTGTATTCTTCAAGTTCTCTGTGAAAACACAACAAAGTCTCCAGGTTTAAACTCAGATTCTCTGTTTAAACTCAGGTTTAAACTCAGGTTTAAACTCAGATTCTCCAGGTTTAAACTCAGAGTCTCCAGGTTTAAACTCAGATTCTCCAGGTTTAAACTCAGATTCTCCAGGTTTAAACTCAGAGTCTCCAGGTTTAAACTCAGATTCTCCAGGTTTTACTCTGGAGGTGAAGCGTGTCGTTCTGCTGCGTGTCCAGCCTCACCTCTCCTTCTCGGCCAGAATGAGTTTGGTCAGGTAGGCGTGAAGCTCGTTCTCCTGGTTGATGCGTTTCTCCTCGATGCTGTTCCAGCGCTTCTTCTTGGCGATGCGAAGCGCGCTCGGGATGTCGTCTCCGAAATTCAGCCTCTGCTCTTTTGCCAGGTTATAAGCTACACATGGCATCAAAAGGATGAAGTAAATGTGTTCAGGCAGAATGCTAAAGCTAACAGCTCAACCGGAAGCCTGTGAGAAAAATAAGTCAGGAACCTAATCAACCCAAGCAGCCATGTTTTATTTACAGCTGGATGCACCGAATCAGATGATTTTTCTCTGAATAAATCAGTGATCAGCCAAATATTGATAAATGATCAATTTTTTTTTTTTCATGAACATTAGGCCTGAAACAATTCAAAAATTGTGCGAAGACTCAAACTAAGACCATTTACTGAAAGAACATAGAGCAGCAATTAAACCAAAAAGAAAACAATTTGTACGTAAATATGTAACTATCTACCCAGAATGTATCAAGTTTCATAGTTTGATCAAACATTCACTAAAGGAGAGCACTTTATAATTTGGACCCGTGTGATGACGTAATTTTTAAATATTAAATGTTTGATCATTTGCTGCGTCAGACTGGCGACGGGTCCAGGTGACCCGGACAGGAGAGGCACCAGCACCTCCTGACCCCACGAGGGACCAGGATGTTAGAAAACGGGTGGATGTTTGATCATTTCATCAGTTACTCAGTTCTTGAGTCGACTTTTCACCAAATGCTTTTTACTCTTCCTTGAGTAATTTCTTGGACGGCTATTTTTTTACTTCCGACTAAAAACATGCTCAAGAAGCTCTCCTCTGACTTGAGTGTAGTTTTTGGGTCCTCTGAGTGCAGAACACTCAGATCTCTAACAGAAATGAGACAGGAAGTGAAAATGTTTTGTTTGCAACAGAGGAAACTGATGATGGTAATTATGCAACCCATTAAAAAGCGGTTTATTTCCGGCGTTTCCTCCGACCTTTCTGCAGGTTGCCGATGGCCTCGTCGTAGTTCTCCAGCTCCAGGTGACACTGGCCCAGGAAGAAGTGAGCCTTGACCGACTGACTGTCCAGCTCCAGCGCGTGCTTGCAGTCTGCCAGAGCTTTGTCGTACTGCTGCAGCTTCACGTGGCAGAGCGCCCGGTTGGTGTAGTACACCGCCACCGACGGATTACGGTTCTGCAGGTTGAAGGAAACAGAAACTCAGCTGGACGCTACAGAAACACAACAGATCACTGAACTATTCCCACTAAGAGGAAGTTATGCAGATACCATCATTCTGGTAAATACTGTGATGACATCATCGGCTACATAGAGTTTCACCATCAGTCGTGGTATTCTAAACAGTCTGTGGTGATGATGAGAGGTTATTATTAGGACTGAACAGTATATTGTAAATATATTAACTATGCTACTCTGCATGCCACCAATTATTGTGACAAACGACAGTGTTGTCATTTTGAGACCAGGCTTGTTGCAATAAATCAATTAATCACAGGATAATTCAAATGAGCTCAATAATTTCCATTTACATGATTTATCATTTTTCTCTTTCTCCCAAAAAGTCTCCAGTCTGATGTTTGGGTCTCAACCAGCTCTTATTTTGAAGGACAATTTTGTTTCCAGAGACTTCATAATTCACTTTATTTATAGTTTTGTTTGTTTATTTTTAATATTTAAAATGCCTTCCAGTGTTAAACGATCTTTGAGATCATTATGCCTTTATTACCGTTATATTACTGAAAATGGTCTCAAAACAACATCAGTAGTCCTGGCAACAAATTCTGGACCATTTATAGTTATCGTTTCAGGCCTAATGACTGTTAGGAATATTGTTTCCCTTCATTTTCACAAAAATAACCTACTTATTGGTAGAGAACCCAAGAATTATACTCAAGAATAACACCACTTCAACATGTTTTTACTCAAATCAGAGTAAAAACTCAACTCAAGTACTGAGTAACTGATCAATTATCAATCATTTAATATTTAAAAATGACATCTTCAGTCAGATGGACCAAAATATAAAATTAAGTGAAAACTTTAGCATTTTAAGGACCAAAATGACAATAATTCATATAAGTAACAAGAAATAACAAAATCAAACAAAAAATGTTTTCAAATAAGTTTCTTTCAATAAAAAACTTATGAAACATTAATAAAAACTGCAGGTGTGTGTCTGGCGAAGTTTTTTTTAAAAAAATATGTTTGTTTTTCCTTCAGTGGGTAGAAACAGCAATTTTACTCAAGAGCAGAGATACTTCAGAATAAAATACTTAAAGTACATTGTAGTAAATATACTTCTAAAAGTATATTTTATCAAAGGTTACTCAAGTAAATGTAATTGAGTAAATTTAACTGCCCAACTCTGCTTATTGCTGCTTATTACATAAACATCGTCGGATTTTGTGGTTTTGTTGTGATAAAAATGTAAAAATCTGCATGAATGTGTGTTTGGTGGAACAGACTCACGATAGCTTTGCTGTAACATGAAGCAGCCTCCTGGTATTTGCGGCAGAGGAACAGCCGGTTCCCCTGCTCCTTCAGCTCCTGCGCGGTGGAGCTCTTCTCGGGGCTGCCGGCCATCTTCTCCACCGGCTCCGCGGGGCCCGCCTCGCCCTGCTTCCCAATCCTGTTCCCCGTCTCTCCGGCTGGCTAGGTGGCAGGTGTCGGAATGTCCTGCCCGCCCTGGATCGCACACAGACTGGGGGACAATGAAGACACAATGCTGGTTAGCATCCGCTGCAACGCACCTGCAATGCGTGTCTCTGGGTGCCACGCAATGCCACGCCACCCGCACGGCGTTACTTTAACTCGCTGACTGTGCAGACTGATGGACAACACGGCGAGGCAGCTGAATTAACTGTTCACAACACGAGCATCAGTTAGATTAAATGGGCAGCTAGCCATCTGGATAACATAACAACCCCCCAACACTTTCAATGTGTCTTATTGACATTAAAATTGGGTTAAATTTGCAAACAATAACTCATTTGCGCATTATTATCATGGATGTTATAGCTGCTGAAGTTGTCATCACATACAGAATAGAGGCAACGCCGCTAACTTTAGTTAACCTGGAGACAACACACCGATGCTAAGCTAACTTAGCTAGGCTATGTCGGTTAGAATCTGAGTTCGGCTTCAGCTAGCTCTTCCGGTTCTGATTATACTGACACAATTCACCATTTAAGATCCACGTCATGAGCTTATACCGCTCTCCATCCGAGAAAATCGGTACCAGAACCTCGCTTTTAGGCGTTTTTCACCACAACGCCGCTAGGCAGCCTCAAAACAGACATAAGCTAACGCTAAGTTAGCCCACACCCGCTCTGGTCCGTTTAAGTTCGGATTTGTTCCGATAATCCATCGGGTCGGAACCTTACCTTTTAGGGTGAATCTCACATTCAGGTGGATGTGGATTTATAAGTGCTCATATAAAATATTGTTCTGGAGATTTCTTCATTCGAGCTGTCATGACAGGTTGTTGTTATACTGACGTCAAACGTTTTAAGGCGACGTCAACGGAAGCCGAGAAGAAGCGCAGTTTAAAAATAGGTTAAAGTTTTAAAACGTCATGAAATTTATATTTTAATTTTATATATAAAGGACAGGTCAGTTTATTCTTTTATGGGTCCTTGCATATTTTGATACATACATTCTTTTCCAGAAACTACTAATAAAAAACAAACAATATATCAATAAGTACGCTGCTTTACCATGTTATATATGGAGGACCAAAATTGATATTAAAAAATAAAAGCAGAAATATATATTTTTTGTTTTTTCCTTTTTCTTATACACTCATTTTTGTCAATACACAAATGTATTTTGTCAATACATTTGTGTATTGACACAATGAAAAAAACATGTTTTTTCATACATTGTGTGAAAAAACACAATTAATGTGTTTTTTCACATACATTGTCACAACATACATATTGTTGACAATGTATGTGAAAAGGAAAATACAAAAATTCTATAGATTTTTTTTTATTGACAATTCATATATAGGAAAAAGGGGGAAAATACTTTTATTTTTAAATCAGTTTTGGTCTACCATACTTTTTCCTTATGCATATGGAGGGTCAAAACAGTCATAATTAAAAATAAGAGCAGAAATATGTATTTCTGCTTTTCCTTACACATTAATTGTCATTAACAAATATACATTTCTTGTTTTTTCCTCTTTTTCATAAACATATTTTTGGTCAAAAATGCATGTGTAAGAAAAAGGAAAAAGCAAATATATGTATTTTAACAAAAATGTGTGTATAGAGAAATCGAAAAAACAAAATATATATATTTTTAACAACAATGTATGTATAAGCAAAGGAAAAACAAAAAAATACATATTTCTACTTTTAGTTTTAATTATGTCAGTTTTGGACCTCCATAGTAGATAGCCAGGAATGTTGTTCACACGTCTTTTGGTTGATTATTTGGTTGACTGTTTTATTTAAATACATTTAATAAATATATTTAAATAAAACAGATATAAGTGGAAAGAAAACCCCTAACCACAAATATGACAAAAGGAATGCAAAGTAATCACCAGCAGATGGCGCTGTGAAACAGGTTTAGCGTCCAGTAGTGGACAGTTTACAGTAATCAATAAGCTACACAGGACAGAGTTGACAATGTCTTTCACCTAAAAATAAAAAATAAAATAAAAACATTCCTGATTTCTCAGCAGAAAGAAAATCGTTCATCAGATTCTTTAAAAATTTGCTACGATTATATGATAATGAGTTTATCTCAGAGTCCTGCCACCCACAGAGAGATTTGTAGACACAAAGATCCTCCAAGTTTAACGATGGAGGAATTAGCAGGACTGTGGTTGTGTACAGAGTCGCGTCTCTGTGGGAAGATTAGGGCGCATCCTCTGAGCAAACACCCAGATAAATGAGGACCGGGGGGTTCCCCAGCTGTGTTTACCTTTACACACAGCTAATCTGTTAGCCACAGCCACACAAAGACCTTCACTCACTGCTGGAAACATTGAAAACTATCTATGCAGCTCACAAAATCAGAATTTTAAAAAGCTCTTTCCAGACATTTTGAGAAACATAAAATCTTATGTGCATTCAGAAGCTTTCAAACCCACTAAGTTTTTACTCATTTTTCTGAGGATTCAGCCACGATTTTATTTTTTTTATACGACAGAGCAGCAAAAACTACAACAGTGAAGCATAAGAGAAAGGATGCAGTTTTTTAATGTTTTTTTGTTGTTGCATTTTTTTTGTTAATAGAGAGCTGAAAGGGGCTCATTTAAATCCAGCCTCTTTTATTTTGGTGTCCCAAAATAAAATCAGTGGAGCCCAGTCTCAGTTTCAATGCAGCAAACAAAAACCTCTTTTTCACTCGACTCGGTTTTACAGTTTTTCTATGTCTGCACAATTAATAGGCAAGAGACTTTTTTGACCATGTATCATCATTTTAGTCATATTTTCTAACTTGGATAAATTTGAGTGTTTAATGGATTTAATCGAGGTAGGTACTGAGGAAAGGTCAACACCCTTTAACAAGGTCTGCATAGTTATGATGAAGCTCCTGTTATTCTGTTATTATTATCCTGTTATTCAGACAAAATGAGCCACAAAAAAAATAAAAGGAGATTTAACTGAAACGTGTTGGAAAAAAATTAACTCACCAGGACGGTGGTGGCAGAGTAATGCTGCGGGAGTGCTTTTATTCACTCAGGGACAGGGAAGCACACGGAGCGACGTTTTGTTCAAATTACTTTTTGATTATCTTTTTGTAACCAAAAAAAAAAATAAGAATTTGGATCTGATTTTGTTTTTTCCCCAGATTTCAAAGAAATTTTGTTAAGTTTAAAGTAGTTTTAAATAAAAAAGAAGAAAAAAACAGTTCAAGTCAGTTGATAAGAATATTGCAAAAATACACGGGAAGATTCGCCACTGAAGCAACCAGGAAGCACAATGACGTCACTTCCTCTTTGTGAATGAAAACTCCTTACACTTAATTATAGATTTTATTTTTTACTGTATCAGACGCAAGCATCATTTTGAACATGTGTTCAAGTTTACTTACCAGAGTCACGGAGAAACACCAAAATATAAATATCATACAAATCCCCATATTTTCATTTCGATTTCTGTAGGAAAATGTTACAATCAAGGGAACACGACAACATTTTGACATTAATCTCCGAAATTTTCTAGTAGAAACAACTCAATACGCCGTTGTAAAAAAAACTCTAAGCATAACGGAAACATACATTAAACACAGTAATGACGTTTTGCTTACATTTAAAAGTCAGTCTGTCTTTAACTCTTCCGTCTTAACCGTCGCCGCTAACAGCTAACGGCTAACGGCTGCGGCAGCTGGCCGAGTTTCCAGTAACCATGGCAACCTGACCAGGAAGTTGCCTGATTCCTTTGGCGCAGCTAAAAAGCTGTCACTTCCTGATTGAGGGTGCTCTTTCTTTCTCTCCGTCTGTGTTGTCGGGGTTTTTTTCTTCCATTTGGCAGAGCTTCACGCTGCCAAGTGCCAGAAATGCTTCAGCAGAGAAAAAAAGAAAAAGAAAACGGGGTGAACATGTTTTCCTGAGCGCTGAGGGAAAGCTCAGCTTCAAAAGGGAAACACAAAAGCTCTGAGCCTCCACAATGCCGGGCCTTTATCTGGACTGTTTGCTCATTTTGAAAAGAGGGAATGTTTAAAAGACTTGTTGCAGTTTGTTCAAGTGGTTCTGAATGGGAATAATCAAATATACAGTGCTTTGGAAAAAACTATTAGTGATCAAACGTTTTCACAAACCATCAAATCACAACCAAACTGCAATACATGAGGTAATAAACCAACACAAAGCAGCACGTAGAAATGAACAAAATGTTCTGAAAAGTGTGGCATGAATTTGTAATCAGAACAGAATTTTTTAACGTAATATCAAGAGACATTTTTCCAGTTCTCCCTGCCAGCATGCCTAGGTGGGCCCCATATGGGGGAAAGGAGGGCTGACATATAGGTCCCCATATGGGTTTGTCCACGGGTTCCACGTTGGCCCCACATGGGTTTGCCCATGTAGGACCACAGCCTATGTGGGCCCTACATGTGAACTACATGGGCAAACCCATGTGGGACCTATATGTCAGCCCTCCTTTCCCCCATATGGGGCCCACCTAGGCATGTTCTCAGTTGGATTCAGCCTGGACTTTGACTAGGACATTCTAATACATGAATTGATCTCAACAATTCAATTGTACCTCTTGCCCAATTTCAAACAGCAGTTGTTCCAGGATTGCCCTGAATATTTGGGGAAGAACTTCTTCCTGACTTTAGCCACGTTTCCATCAACGTTTTTAATTTTAAATTATCGCATTAGAAACGGCAAAAATCTGAATAACTGCCTCATTTTCTCAAGAAGTCAGATTCATCAATCACATGGGAACAATGCAGAAATACATCTATGAATACATGTACATATCATTCTATTAATGTATCTATTCATACGGAAGAAGATCAGCGCCAACAAAAATAAATTCCAACTTTATTCTGAGAATTTTGAGAAAAAATATCAGAATTGAGAAAAAGTCCTAATCTTAATGCAGATCAGAGTTCTGAAAATAAAGTGGTGATTCTGAGAATAAAGTCAGAATTTCTATTTTCCAGTGGCCCTAATCAATTATATCCTTAATTGATTAATTTTATTTTTGGGCACAAACCAGACTCCGTACATTTTGTTTCTTACATATTTAACAAAAGTTTTTTTTCTTAGTTTGCATCAACCAAACAAAATCCTACCAATTTTTAATAAATGCATTTAATATTCATTAAATCGATAATATTTACCAAAAACAAAGAACCATTGTAGACATTTTTCTAGTCACTGAATCTACAAACAAACAAACAAAGTCTTGAGTAAACTGATATGCAGGAGTTTGTTTTGGAGCATGCTGTGTTGATCCAGAGATATTTCACACCCTGGGGGGTAAACAGCTGAGCGGCGCCCCCCGCCGCCCGGCTGGACTGAAACGGAGCGAGGCAGCTGCTCAGGCCGGCCGGCGTGTCACTGCGGACCAGAGGTTCTGGAGGGAACCCAAAACTCAGGAGCTCAGCAGACGAAACGGGAGCTCAGCCCACCCCAAAATGATTTTAATGCTCAGAAAACACACAGCAGGCGGCTACATCAGGGTCCGTCTCAACATTCATTAATAATAAAATAATGAAAATGAAATAAAAATATTTAATCTTTATTTCAGGAATCTGGTCAGTTTTAGGAAAAAGTTTGAATTCTTAGAAAAGTGACAGAATTTTGAGGAAAAAAGTACAAATTCTGAGATCAAAGTAAAAATTGTGAGAAAAACCGAAGAGAAACTGTCTAAAGTTTTATTTTTTTGCTAAAATCAAAAGAAATCTCCAGAGGAGAGGGGAGGAATTGAAGCGGCATCAAGAAGTTACTTTCCCTCCCTGTGTGTTGCCGCCCCCGCCCCCTGCCGCTCTGAGCGACCCCCATACCCCGTCCCCCGTCTTTAACTCTTCAAACGTCGCCTGAGGTCGCGCTCTTCAGGGTCACCAGACTCCGCCCTGCTCCATCCCCCAAAACCTCCACAACTCAATTCAGAGGAGGAAACGCAGACATAATGAGCTGCAGGGCGGGCCTGTGCACGGTGTGTGTGTGCGTGTGTGTGTGTGTGTGATTACTGTTTATGTTCCTGGACTCTAACCTGTCACATTACCTGGATGCGTCCTCACGTCACCAAAGTGAAACGGGTTGCTATGGAAACACTGAGAAAATATTAAAGCTATTTTTAATCAGATTAAGGAAAGTTTCAGTTTTGCTTAAGTTTGATGTTCAGTTGGTTTCTGAAAATAAAAATCTGTGACTTTCTTTGTAACATGGGGAAAAAAACTTAATAGACCATAATCTGCTGGTGTGCTGACCTGTACGGAGCTAAATTTGAGCCATTAACTACTTTTCTGATTCGTTTTTTTAAAGCAGACTTTATTGTCCCAATGTAGCTCCATATACCTTCGTAGACACACTGCAATGTGTCGTCTCGTGCTGCTAGCTAATGATGGCTATCATTGGTTTTAGCTGTCAAGTTGGCAACATAACGCACTAATTCTTAAACTGTGATTTGTAAAATAAAAAGAGATGCTTCTAAAAACGTTTTAAAACTTTTTAACAAAAAGAAACAGGAAAGTAGCTCAGTTATGCTAGCTTGACTTTGACATCCATCCATCCATCCATCCATCCATCCCGTTTTAGTCAGTTCTTGTATTTACAGTTTGAATTTAACCTCATTTGATAAAAAGTGTGTAAATGATTTTATATGGAAGACCATCCACACCAAATTTTGAATAATCTGCTGTCAAGAAAGCTCACGCAGCAGCTGAATCCAAAGCTACCTGATGTTTTCGTTTGTTTGCTCATTTCTGTCTCTGTCTCTCCATCTCTGTATTTTCATCTCTTCATCCCTCCATCTCCCCCTCTCTATCTTTCCGTCTTTTTGTCTCTCCATCTCCCCTCTCTATCTTTCCGTCTTTTTGTCTCTCCATCTCCCCTCTCTCTCTTTTCGTCTGTTTGTCTCTCCATCTCTGTATTTTCATCTCTTCATCCCTCCATCTCCCCCTCTCTATCTTTCCGTCTCTCCATCTCCTCTCTCTCTTTTCGTCTTTTTGTCTCTCCATCTCCCCTCTCTCTCTTTTCGTCTGTTTGTCTCTCCATCTCTCCGTTTCTCTCCAGAACAATCCATCCGTTTGTTTTCCTGCAGCGATGCTGAAAGGCGGTTTGTCCGGATCCTGAAGTGTGTCGTCGTCAGATTCCCAAACTGGACGTTAATCAGATCAGTTTGACAAATGACCAGCGACCAGGATGGGGGAGGTGAAGCTGGGGGTCAAAGGTCAGCCTTTCAGCACAGCTCCATCCAACTATCATTAAATCTTATCGTTTTAAGATTTCCCGCCGCCCCGCTCCGTCTGCAGAGAAATGCCGTCACGTTTTTAAGAGCCTGAGCAGTTTGGAAAATAAAAGCTCATTTGAAAGGAAGTGATGCGTTTCCTCTGAGGATCTCCTGAAACATCAAACGTCCAACGGTTCCGTCACAAAGACTGAAAATAAAAGGTTTCTCTGCGCTAAACAGAGAAACTAAAAACAAGTGTTTATCATGTCAGTGAAACGCGGCTCTGGTCTTATTTGAGTTTTTCTGCTCAGTTTGTTGTCTCATGCGTGAAGAATGCCGACTGTCTCCGGCTTTGTTTTCCTACGCCTGCCGTCCAAATTTCCATCACAAGCGTCTGACCCGGAGTGACCCGTGAAGAGGCTCTGATTAGCCTGCATACATGTGCAGATTGGCACAAATCCTTGACTTGGAGCCGAGGATCAATCTGAATTTTAATTTCTGTGGCTGTGCAGCAATGCAGGCCGTCGGTCCTTACGATTTCAAGATTCCCTTTTCTGTTTTCTGCAGAAAGAGCAAACTGTTTTATTTCTGATTTTTCCTCTTTCAGCTTCCAGATCACAAGCTGCACAAATCAGAATAACAAAAATAATTCACCTAATGGAAACAGCAAGTTCCAAAGAACCAGGACGGGTTTTTTTTTAAAGCTATTTTTATTCACAAACTGCAACAGAAACAGTTTATCGCATTGAGCCACATGATCCTGTTACTTCTGGACTAAACAACGAGGAAAACACTTTTTAGACTTTCAAAATACAGATTTTATTTTTTTAGAGAATTTATTTTTTTCAATAAAAATTATTCTCTGAATTTTGCACACATTTTTAATGGAAACTGCTCTGCAGTCTGACTTTTCACTTCAAATTCTGACATTTTTCTCAAAATTATAACTTTAATTTTGAAAATTTTCAACTTTTGAAACTCAAAATTCTTTTCTAGAAAAATTTCTGAGATTAATCTAAAATTTTCAGAAAATTTTCTAGGAAATTTTCAACTTTTTAAAATACTTTTCCCCAAGATGAAAAATTTTGGGGAAAATTTTCTCCTCTTTTTTCCATCTCCAGAGACCCCATCATGTTTTCTGTTTACAAATTTACTCCAAAAAGTTTTCATGTCAGTTTCGTGACTTAAACATAAAAGTAGAGCCTGAAATAAAGAGGTCTGCTGTTCCTCCGGCGGTCATCCCACCTGCTGTAAACGTTACATACACCTGTTACCTTGAGCCGTCCAGCAAAGCAGCGATCCGCCCTGAGGGAGCGGAGATGTGATACGGCTGAAGTCCGGCTGAATGAAGAGGAAACCGGAGCGGCTCGGACGACCAAGGCCGCAGCTCAGACTTCTGCCGGGTCCCTCGGCTGCAACAGATGCAAGGCTACGGTTTCCAAATCGGCGGTTCAATGAAGAGGTGAAGGCCGCTGGAGTGCAGGTGGTGAGAGCAAAAGGCCGGGCAGCGGGACGCCGCTGCTTTAAAATAATCCGATCAAAAGGGAAGTTAGGGATGAGCTGCGGGTCAGTGAGGAATGTGAAAGGAGCCGCTGAGAGATGGCAGATAAAAGCCTGAACTGCACAGTTATAGTCCCACCGAGACTCAGTGGCTTCAATGGTCATCTGGGGGACGGAGAGCAGAACCGGCTCTGCTTACCGCTGGAGCATTAATCCCTAAATCTCATCTCATCATTGTCAAACTGCTGGGATTTTATCTCTTAATCCAGCACTGCTCCCTTGAAATTAGGAATATACAAAAAGTCATAGATGGATGATCTTATCTGCGGAAGATGTTGGCATCTTCCTTTAAATCCAGATTAGTTTGGTCTCAGGCTGTATTCACACCAGTCCTGTTTAGTCCGCTTTAATCCCAATCCGGTCCGTTTGTCCAGAAAGTCCAGCTCGTTTGTGGAGGTTTAATTGCAAACACCAAGCGGACGGAGACCAAAAGCAGGAAGTGAACCAAAGTGCAGGGCATTCTGGGTAAATACAACCAAAACAGACATGCTAGCAGCAGAAATGGCTCCTGGTCTTTAGCCTAAAGAGAAATCCTCCAACACTAAAATCTGACGCCTCCATCTTGTTTCCATCTGGTGAAGAAGGAAGTTGCTCTCAGTGTCTTCAGAGGTTTTTGTGTCGTTTCCTTCAGTGGTTCTTGGTGCAGCGCCCCCACAGGCCAGGAGGGGAACAGGTTGGTTTGACTAGAGAACCAGCAGCTGTGAATCTACCGGACCATCAGGTGTGAAAACATATGTTTAGTTTGGGGCTAAACATGTGTTTAGCTAGTGAGCTAAATATTTAGTTTTCTAATTAAATATTTAATTTGAATTTTAAGTAATTATTATGAAAACTAAATATTTAGCTTTAAGCTACATCTCTAGCTGAGAGTTAAATATTTAGTTTGAAACTGTGACAGTAATAAATGAATGAACAACATGGTGAAAATATGACATTAAATAATAAACCACAGGCTAAATAACCCAAATCTGCTTTAGACTGTAACTTTACGAACTGATCCTCATATTTATGCAATGAAAGATAAGAATCCACAAAGTTTAAAATAGAAAAAACAAACTTTCATTTTTTAAAGTATCTTGTTTTCACCAAATCATAAGAATTATTTTCAGAGGTTTGGAGGTTAAAATGTGCAACACAAACTAACGCTGGAAGGATTTATTTCTCCGACTGAAGGATGTGAAACTTAATCTGAATTCATAATTTATCAGTTTTCTACTGCAGTTAAGATGTTAGCTGCTTACAACCTTTGAACTCAACCTCAGATTATGTTTCTAATTAAAGCATAAAACTCAGATTATAATTCCTTCAGTTTAAATAAATCCAGAACTCAGCTACATATTCAGTTACAAACCTCACACTTTGAAGCAGGAACTTTAACTTTAACCCTTTGAAATTTAAACCTCCAACCATCACTGGTCATAACTGATGATCCCTGCAGGCGCAGCTTAGAGTTAGCATCCATAAAACTCAGCATCATTTCCATGATTTAATGTGAAACACGACACATATAATCTAATCTCATCACTCCGATTATTCTGCTGATGCAGCATGAAGGAGGGAAGAAGGACTCAGGATAAACAGGGAGGTTTTGTGCCTGCAGAGCGCGGCGGGTCAGAGAGCTGCATGTGGCTATTGTCTGGGGAGTGGGGGTTTAAATTTTAAAGTCTGTGCGCGTGTGTGTGTGTGTGTGTGTGTGTGTGTGTGTAGGCAGCCCAATTATTCCCTGCTCAGCCTAGGATGACCTATAGGCTGACCGAAATCTATTCAGAGAAGAAGAAGGAGTTACAAGGAGGCGGAGGGAGGGGGGGCTCTTAAGTTATTTAGCAAAAGAAAAAGAAAAGAAGATGTAATTCTGATGTAATTCTGAAGTTTTTAACAAGAAATTAACGGTGGGACTCGATTAAACGTTGTAATGTGGTTAACAACATGGTCAGTAATTAATCACATTTTAATCAAAAACTATTGCAGCAACATTTTCAATTCAAGAAACATTTTTACTTCTAAATTATTGAATAAACCAGAGTTGGGTAGAAGTTGGTTACATTTACTGGAGTAATTCTTTGTAAAATGTACCTGTAGTTTTTACCTGAGTCATTATGAAGCATTTCTTCTCTTACTTGAGTAAAACTTCTAGATTTTCTCCCCACCGAATGAAAACCAAACATGTTTTAACCAAATATTCACCAGACAGACAGAAACAAACCTGCAGTTTCAGTTAAAGTTTCATCAGTTTCACATTAAATTAAACTGATTTGGAAGAAAAAATTATTTTGCCTGATTTTGTTCTTTTATGTAACTTATGAATTATTGACGTTTTTGTCAATAAAATACTCAAATTTCCACTTAACTTTATAATTTGGTCTAATGAATTTTAAATATTAAATGATTGATAATGTGATCAGTTACTCTGCTCTTGTTTAGACTTTTTACCAAACACTTTATTTTGACTTGAATCATTTTTTTTCATTTTGGGTTCTGCCCACCGCTGGAATAAACATATTGGCTCAATAACATATTTGCTGTTTTTAGTCTCTTATTTAGGTTATTAAATGATCAGGAGAGCTGATCGCTTATGGAGCTTCTTTAGAAACACGTAGCAGCTAACGCTAACATTAGCGTTAGCTGCTTCGTTTTTAGCATTGAGATGCTAATGTTGGACCGAGCGAAGCGGCTCCAACACGCTGCGAGCACATCAGAAGCTCTACATATGAAATAAATAAAACATTTCTGAAATCCTTCCAACAAGCACATAAAGTTTTAAACAGAAGGAAACAAACTTCCCTTTATTGCAGTCTTGGTTTTACCAACTGATACGGATTATTTTGTGGGTTAAAATGTGAAATCACATATTTCTCCAGTTGAAATATGTGAAAAACTTCTTGGCGGTTTAAATTATGCAGCCGTCTTTGTGTTTCCTCCTTTGTGTCCAGAGAAACGTATTGAGATGCAGGCGGGAGCCACAACATCTGTCTGCAGACAATATGTAAAACACTGCACCTATTGTGATTTTTGGAGGGATCCTGCTTCTTGTCAAGTTTCCCTCCAAACTGATTCAGCCAATTAGACGAGACGTGGGGGGCAGGGAGGCCGAGACCGCGGTGAACCGGGTCTGACCCCCAGCCGGGCCAAACAGCACCAACCTCAGACCCAGCCAAGGGTAAAAGTAACTAGTTACTCCTGGCTTAATAACTTCTCCATCATCTGGATAAAAATAGAGCATAAGTTCAGATTTTGAGCTCATAAGGAAATAAAAATAAAGCAGATAAATAAAGATTAGAGTGGATGTGTTCAGTCTGGTTACAATCATGGTTCTTGTTTCTTTTTGGTCTAAATTTACTCCAGGCCTCATGAGCCGCTGAAACTTCCTGCACGTTCTGCAGCGACTGCTCATGTAATCAAACACTGGCCGTCAAAAATCAAACCCTTTGACTAGACCGCAGCAGGAACCACTTGAAAAGAGTTTGGGTTGTTTGCTTTGGAGCTGAACTCTTCAAAGCTCAGTGATGTTTGAGGCGGTCGGTGATTTTCTTCTTCCTGCCTGTTTGAATTACCACAACTCTCTGGTTTCATTATTGACATCAATTAACTTTGACAAAAGATGGACGGAGCTAAAAGGAAAAAAAGAAATCAGGTTTTTATGCTTGAGACAAAGGATGTTTGATAATGAACAGGAAGTACGGGTGGAAAACAAGGACTCAGAGTTTTATCAGGGAATTTATCGTCAAAAATCTTATCACAAGAAATTTAACCCAATAAATGATAAACGATACGATAACTGTCCACCTCCAAGTAGAAGAAAATGTTTTATAGAATATGAACTGTGGCGTCGATTTGCATTTGTCGAACCGTTGCAGGTTTTTTGAGGCTTTATTAACTTTGTACATAAACCCAGTTCTACAGTCCTGCAGCTTTTAGATTAAAAGACCAGAAGACCAGAGGACCAGAAGACCAGAGGACCAGAAGACCAGAGGACCAGAGGACCAGAAGACCAGAAGACCAGAGGACCAGAGGACCAGAAGACCAGAGGACCAGAAGACCAGAAGACCAGAGGACCAGAGGACCAGAAGACCAGAGGACC